>NC_025704.1:19951111-19955071 GCF_000633955.1 Camelina sativa
CTAATTCCAAATGATCCTAGTGCTACCCTTTACTTCTTCTTTTCTCTTTAACCCTTTTCTCTTTTGGTTTTCAAGTCTTAGGAGATGTTTTCTTATTTGATCTTTCTAGTGGGATGGGGGATTCTTACTCATTTGCTATGGTTCTCTTTTCTTCTTATTCTTAAGACATATAAGCATTTTGCTAAACTTTTCTTTTCTTCTTTTTCTTTTCCTTAGCTAGAACCATCTTAAACAACATTTTACTTCCCATCCTTTCATTAGACTTTGCTTAAACACAATCTCCTCTTAAAGACTCTACCCTTTTTCTTTCTCTTTTCTTTCTTTTCTTTCTTTAACAGCCAAGTCCCAAACCCAACAAATGAACCACCTAGTCCTATCTAGTTTGAAAAATGCAAACTAGAACTACACAAGGTCTTACTCTTGTCAGTTCAAACCTAACACTTTCTACCAAGCTCAATCCCAAAAATAGGCCTCACACACTCAAGAATAAACAAGGCTTGAAAGAAGGTTTGGTTTAGGGGTAGGGGAACTGATCTTAATGATTTAATCAGCTACTTGGATCAACAAGAGTGGTAAAAAGGAGAAAGATGATCCAAGTATGTATATGGTATCCATGAGTTTAAAGCAATGCACATATTGATAATTAAAAGTCAATATTAGGTTCTTATAAAATAGGAAATGGTTTCAAATCACAACATGCTTCAATTTAGATCAAATGCAATGCAAGAATTCAAGCTTGGTTCAATCTTATGCTTCCTACTACTCAACTAGCATCAAAGTACTAATAACTTGGGCATTGATCCTAGTCTAGTGAATAAAGCAAGCTAACAAGGAAATACTCATCATAGATCCCTAATGCAAATATTATACAATTCTACATGAAACATGCTAAACAAGATCCTAATATGCAATGCAAACTACATGAACACTCTTTTTTTTTATGAAGATTTTTTCAAAATTTTTCAAATTTTTATGGTTTTTCTATGCCTTAGATGCTAATGCAAGTGCTAACATGATGATGATAAAAATTTGAAATAAGAACACAAAACACAACATCAAATGCTATCTAGAACCCTCCCCCAAACTTAAATCACACAGTCCCTTGTGTGAAAAAGTTGTGAGAAGATTCAAGATTAAAACACAACACAAAACACACATCAAATGCAATGGTATAAACAATGGTAAGGTGATGATGGTACCTTAGGGATTGTGGAAGAAGTTGTCCACATCCATCTGCATGCTATCATAGGAGTAGTTGGGATCAGGCTGGTGGCTTGGAGAAGGACTTTGGGGCAGCTCGACTATGCCAATCGAGCCTGACTCGATCGAGTACGTGGTCGAGTGGGGGGGTCGAGCTGGGTTGCGTGTCTCCAGTACTTGTCCCTAACTCTTCTATTCAGACTCCTCTACTTCCCTGATTATGAAAATACTAAAGCAAAAATCAAAATACCAAAATTCTAGGCAATATATACAGAGATACCTTAGGGACTTCCTCCCTAGTGAGCTTGTTTAAAGTCACTAAGCTTGACTTTGATGCCTTTTCAGGCTTGAGTTGGAGACCAAGGAGGTGATGAAATCCCCCCTGGTTCTACTTGATAACACTTGTGTTCCTTCTTGATCTCTACTGCCTTAGCACTTGAACCATGTTGCTTCTTAAGCTTGAGTCTTGGTCTTGCCTTCTTCAAAGATTTCTGTTTGAGCTGAGCTTGAAGATCCTTGACTAAACCAGCTAGCACTTGAACTGAACCCTTTAGCTCCTCCACTGAATCTTCTTGAAAGGTTGGCTTACCCCTTGAAGCAGTTTCCTCACCTGAGACCTCATGATCCTCCTTTCTTTTTATAGTGTAAGGTGGATCATATTTGGAAGGCAGATTAGTGGGATTGTTGATGTCAAACTTCATAGTGAAGTCTTCAGTCAGGTGGAGCTTGATAGTCCCCATTTTCACATCAATAACAGCCCCAGCTGTAGCTAAGAATGGCCTTCCCAAGATAAGAGGGTCTTTAGGCTCTTGTTCCATACTCATGATTGCAAAATCAGTTGGGATCCTTGCTTCTCCTATTTTGATAGGGAGATTTTTAATCACTCCAACCACATCCCTCTTGGATCCATCTGCTAGACTGACATAGTAGTTGCTGTCCTTGAAGTCCTCATACCCCAACTTCTCAGCCACTGAGTATGGCATCAAGCTCACTGAAGCTCCTAAATCACAAAGGCACTTATTGAAGTGCATGTAGCTGATGGAACAGGGTAAGTTGAATGAGCCTGGATCTTCAAGCTTTGTTGGGACAATAGCTTTCCCAATCTCTTTCAAATCCTTCATATCTTGGTCATGAGCCCTCTTCTTTGACATCTCACGTAAAAAATCCTGACAGAGAGGGTATGGAGCATACTGTTCCAAAGCAGGTCCTCTCTTTTCTTCTTGGTAAGCAATGATGACCTCTTGTACGGCCATCACTTCCTTCTTCTCAATTACACCCTCTTCTTTCAAGGCTTTCTCTTTCTCTTGTTGTAAAGCTATCTTCTCCTTTTTCTCAATGATCTCCCTGAGTTCTCTTATCTTTTGTGCCTTGAAACGCCCTGGGAATGGTAGAGGTGGTTTGTAAGCAGGAGGAATGTATCTAGCAGGCTTAACAGCTTCTGTGTCTTCAACTCGATCAGTCACTCGATCAGGTACTCGATCGTGTGTGTGGTCGAGCACCTGGTCGAGTTGTTTCTCTGCTTCAGTCTGCTCAGTAAAACCTTCACTCTGGGCTTCAATTAGTGATGAATCCTCCCCACCTTGAACCTCACTGTCCTCAGTGACATATTCCTCATGGAGATGGATAGCTTTAGCAGTGAACTCCCTTTGGTTTTGAATAGCTTGTTGAGGATGTTGGTGTGGCTTAGGAGGTAAAGTAGAAGCAATGGAGCTCTCCATGTACTGGAATGAAGAGGTCAGACTCTCAAGCTGGTGACTCAGGTCATGAGAATAGGAATTCAATTTTTGGTTCAGCTCTTCAAACTGCCTTGCCTCCTCAATCTGCTGATTGGCTTGCCCAAGCAATAGTTGTTGCATCATGGCTCTTAAGTCAGGTTCTATGGCTTGGTAGGTCTGAAACGCTGGAGGGTGACACCACTGAGTCTGGAAACCTTGTTGCTGGTGCATGGGTGCATAATAGAACTCACTGCCTTGAAACATGGTTACTGACTCGAACAGACACTCGGTCGAGCACAGGCTCGAGTTGATGGTCGGGTCGACTGGGAAGTGTTGTCTATTTAGATCCGGCGTCTGACTCGATCAGGTGCTTGATCACGACTCGGTCGAGTGGTGGTCGAGTTGATGGTCGAGCTGGCACCTGAAACTCAATCACAGACAAGCAGGAGAAGAAACAAGAGCAGTAGTGAACAAGTGGTTATACGAACTTAATCTTAGACTAATATGGATCCTAAATGTCACAAAAACACACTCAAATGGGCAACGGCGCCAAATTGAAACAAGTTTATTTTTATGGTGGTGAATGATGATGAATGTATGCAATGGTGGTATGAATGGAATGATGGATGGGTGTTTCAATTCCCCTTATGCTGTTGCAGTATAAGAGGTATCAATCCTAAATGAGTGTTTGTGAACAATTAAGATATGCATATGAATCTAAGTTAAGACAAATGTAAAGATTGCTTGTCACTAACAATCCTAGGATGGAAATGTAAAGATGCAGAAAGTAAACTACAAGAACTAAGAACTAAATGCAAATGAAACTGAATGATTGTAACAGTAATGAAGCAAGAACAGAAATAGAAACTACTACTAATGAACTAATGCAAGACAATTAATGAACTGAAAACTAAATGAATGCAACTAGAATGAGACAGGAATGAAACAGGAAAATCACAAATCATAAACAAGAGTTCTAGGGATGAACTCGAGCAAGCACTCGACCGAGTGTAGGTCGAGTGGGAGGTCGAGTTGGTTAAATCCG
>NC_025704.1:19955500-19964688 GCF_000633955.1 Camelina sativa
GGTAAAAACTAGGTTTAGAGAATATCTAAAAAGCTGGACTCTTTTGTGGCTGCAGGTACAAGGCTTTATATGGGAGAGGAGGTGGAAGCCCTAAAAATACAAAAAGTCAAAGTAGTCAACGGCTCGGTCAACTCGACCAGTGCTCGGTCGAGTGGCTGGTCGAGCTGGCTTCTCTCGTGCATTCTCCACTCGGTCGAGTCCTCCTCAGCACACGGTCGAGTGGTGGTCGAGTGGTGCGGTCGAGTTGGACTCCGGACCTTGATTCTACAGCCTTAACTCTCTTGTTTTCTCCTCAGGATTGCTTCACTTCTCCTCAGCATTGCTTCCATGCTCCTTAAGCTCCAAAATCACCTGTTTATGCATGAAAAGATGCAAATGCAATGCAACTATACTCTAATGCATGATTAGTCCTAAAGCTACACAATAATGGCCTAAATGGATAGCAAAAGATGCAAAAGTTGTGAATAAACTAAGGGAAAACAAGGTAAAATATATGAACATCAACACCCCCAAACTTAGTCTTTGCTTGCCCTCAAGCAAATAATCAAGACAAAAGAAGGTAGGTGAGGTTTGAAAGTGGGATCTCAGCTCCTAAAGCTTGCAAATAGACTATCTAGAATCAATGTCCAAGTTACTAGTACTATGATGCAAGTTGAATGAGCTATACTTAAAGACTTTAGACAAGCATATCACAACCTTCACTGATTTGAGCCTTAGACATCCACATGCATTCAAATCAACCATTTCCTTTAACATTCATTAATCAAGAACATGAATCAATTCTATGCAATGCTTAAACTCATTTGGCTTGGCAGTAAAAGGTTTAGAGACAATGATGGTCTCTTTTTAGAGTAGGGCTTATCAATATCAAGGTTCTCTCATAAAAAATGGATTGAGCTTTAGAAGAATGCTAAAGGTAAGAACACTTAGACACATACAAGAACAAAACCTTGTCTACCCAAAGGCACCCAAAGTGTTTATCCTATCAATCTAAACCCAATTGATCCTAGTGCTACCCTTTAACTTCTTTTCTTCTTTTTCACCCTTTTCTCTTTTGGTTTTAAAGTCTTAGGAGAGGTTTCTTATTTGATCTTTCTAGTGGAATGGGGGATTCTTACTTATTTGCTATGGTTCTCTTTTCTTCTTATTCTTAAGACATATAAGCATTTTGCTAGACTTCTCTTTTCTTTCTTTCTTTTCTTTAACTAGAACCATCTTTAAACAACCTTATTCTTCCCATTCTTTCACTAGACTTTAAATTTTCTTAAACACATTCCCCTCCTAAAGACTCTAACCTTTTCTTTCTCTTTTTCCTCTTTTCTTTTCATAACAGCCAAGTCCCAAACCCAACAAGTGAACCACCTAGTCCTATCTAGTTTGAAAAATGCAAACTAGAACTACACAAGGCTTTACTCTTGTCAGTTCAAACCTAACACTTTCTACCAAGCTCAATCCCAAAAATAGGCCTCACACACACAAGAATAAACATGGCTTGAAAGAAGGTTTGGTTTAGGGGTAGGGGAACTGATTCTTAATGATGCAATCAGCTACTTGGATCAACAAGAGTGGTAAAAAGGAAGAAGATGATCCAAATATGTATATGGTATCCATGAGTTTAAAGCAATGCACACATTGATAATTGAAAGTCAATATTAGGTTCTTATAAATAGGAAATGGTTTCAAATCTCAACATGCTTCAATTTAGACCAAATGCAATGTAGGAATTCAAGGCTTGGTTCAATCTTATTCTTCTAACCACTCAACTAGCATCAAAGTACTATTAACTTGGGCATTGATCCTAGTCTAGTGAATAAACAAGCTAACAAGGGAATACTCATCATAGATCCCTAATGCAAATACTATACAATCCTACATGAAACATGCTAAACAAGATCCTAATGTGCAGTGCAAACTACATGAACACTCTTTTTTTATAAAGATTTTTGCAAAAAATTTCAAATTTTTAGGGTTTTCTATGCCTTAGATGCTATGCAAGTATTAACATGATGATGCTAAAAATTTGAAATAAGAATCACAAAACACAATGTCAAATGCTATCTCAAACCCTCCCCCAAACTTAAATCACACAGTCCCTGTGTGAAAGAAATTTGATTGAGGATTCAAGATGAAAAACAAAAAACAAAACACAATGTCAAATGCAATGATATCTACAAGTGAAGGTGATAGTGGTACCTTAGGGATTGTGGAAGTAGTTGTCCACATCCATCTGCATGCTGTCATAGGAGTAGTTGGGGTCTTGCTGGTGACTTGGAGGTGGAGATTGGGGCAGCTCGACGATGGGAATCGACCGGGACTCGGTCGAGTACGTGCTCGAGTGGGGGGGTCGAGCTGGACCACGAGTGTCAAAATGTTGACCTTGCTGCTGGTAGAACTGCTGGTAGAGTGCTGGATCCATGAAGTACTGGGGTGGGATGGGAGGGTAACCTGGATATCCTGGATAAGCAGCTGGAGGTGGGAAGCCATAGGGTGATCTGGGCTGGAACTCGGCCGAGTGCATTGGAGGTGCTCGGTCGAGTGGGTGCTCGAGTGACCCGGTCGAGTACCTTGAAAAGGGTTGTTCTCGGGTACTTGAGCTCCTCTTCCTCTGATTTGGCTCATACATTGAAGCCCTAGCTGGTTCCACAGGGTTCGCAACTCTAGAAAGTGCTCTAGTTGAGCTACTCCTCCTCAAAGGGCTTGATGGTGTAGGTGAAGAATTCCCACTCTTCAACTCAGCAATCTCCTTCTTTAAGCCCTTGATGGACTTAGCCATGTTGGTCACCTTCTTCTTCAGCTTATCAAACCTCTTCCCATGCCATTTGTTCCATTTTTGCAGAAGGGTTAATCTCTTGGTAGCCTCCCTCACTCCTCTACTATCTCTTGGGTTGAGCTCATAATCCTCAAAGTAAAATTGCTCCTCCCCATCAGCCATTTGCACATCTCCAGCTTCATCAACTCTAAGTTGAACTATCCCATCAAACAAATGCTCCTCAGCTGGCCAAAAGTCAATGTTGGCTCCTTCTTGAATGGTGGTGAGCTCTTGGTTAGGCAAAATCAGTTGCTTTTTCCCAAGTGTTGGAAGTTCAAAGTTGAAAATGTGATTCCCTTGATGCATCTCCTTGGCTAGGATGAGAGTAGAGGTGAGGTAGCTAGAGTCAATCCATCTTGGTGAAACCCTTTCTCCTCTAAGTGGAACCTTAGCAGCTTGAAGGATTGGAGTAATGATGCCTCCAATGGTTAGTGCTCCTCTTGATCCTTTATTCTCCAACTTGCCTACCCAACTTCTCAAGTAAATCATGTGATCAATGAGCACCATTGCTAGGTCAGTCTCCACAGTGCTCCCAAGAATGATGGTGCCATTTCTTGCTTGGAAGATGACTCCATTGAGAGCCAAATCAATCATCTTTAGCTCCCCCTCATTAATATTCCCAGTTTCCTTCCTAGCAAAGAAGGTGTTGGCAAGAGCTTTGTGGAAGTACCTTAGGACTGGGCTCCTTATCCTTGAACTCTTGGAATTGGAGGATGAGTAGTATTTGTTGTCCCCAATGGTTTCCCACACAGCATAGAGCTCTTCTCTTGGAATCATCAAACTCCTATTGCTCCCAACCTCAAAACCAAACACATTGGCTATCTTCTTCATTGAAAGTTCATACCTTTTCCCCTTGATTGTGAAAGCAATGTGACCAGCTCCAAACTCAGCATCCTTCCTTGCATATGTATGCAGCTTGACTGTGGCTAGAAACTCACAACTCTCTTCTTTGTAGCCCTCCATGCAAAGCCCCATAAACTTGGTTAGGTTGCTCTTCTCAAAGAGATACTCCACATCTTCACCAATGGCTAGCTTCTCCATGGTTTCCTTGTGTGGATATCTAGTCCCTAAGAACTCCATTCTCATGAAAGCATCATAGAGTTGCCTCTTTGACAACCCACAGGACTCAGCTTCTCCATCATCCTCTATCTCTTCTTTTTCACTTTCTTCCTCACTCTCATTCTCACTCTCCTCTTGTTCAACCTCAACTGCTGGCCTCTTCCCTTTGGCCTTGTGTCTCCTCATGAACTCATTGAGAGTTGACTCCCTTTCCTCCTCACTTTCAGTCCTCTCAGGATCTTCCTCAACTCTCTCTCTCCTTGGACGCGGCATCTGGCTCGACCGGCTGCTCGAACCACCACTCGGTCGAGTGCATGATCGAGTGGGGCGTCGAGTGGCCCTTCCAGCTTCTCCTCTTGATTCAAGGCTAGCATCATGACGTTCCATGGAGGTTGCAGCGGTTTGTTGAGACTTCCTAGTGATTCTTGAAGACATTTTTCAAATAGAACTGAAGGGAATAGACTCAAAGCTCAAAGTTAATAGGTTAGTGAACCAAAAACTTGAAAGAACTAAGCTTGAGCAAAAGATAAGCTATGAGAGAGACTTTAAAACTTGAATTCAATGGTTTTGAGCAAATGAGAGAATGTGAGAGGTATAATTTCGTGCAAGGTCTATATAAAGAAGCTAAGGGGACAAAGAGACAAGGGTGGAGCGTCCATACCATTCAAATTTGAAATGGGAATCTTTGACCTGCTTTTTGCTGCCACTCGACCCCACACTCGACTGTACACGGTCGAGCACCTTGACCAAATTTTGAAATTTCAAAATTTTTCTTCTTGTTCTTCCCTCCACTCGATCGTTCTAGTGATTTGAAGATCAAATGGGCCTCAATTCCTTTCCAGCTCGGTCGAGTACCTCTCGTGGGTAGGTCGAGTGGGCTTGCGAGTCTCCTTCTCCAAGTCTAATTCCCTCCTTACCCAACTACATTCTCACCTAAAGGCCTGTCCAACACAAACAAAAAAGAAAACACATCAAAACTACAAGGAAAATAAACCATATTTACAAAGGATACCTTAGGGACTTCCTCCCTAGTGAGCTTGTTTAAAGTCACTAAGCTTGACTTTGGTGTCCTTTTTAGACTTGGTTTAGATACCAAGGAGGTGATGAAATCCTCCCTGGAACCTCTTGATCACTGTGAAGTTGATCCTTGATCACCTCACCCTTAACACACAAACCATGTTTCTTCTTGATTTTGAGCCTTGGTCTTGCCTTCCTTAAGGACCTCTTGTTCAGCTTAACTTGAAGATCCTCAACCATACTAGTCAACTCTTGAACTGACCTCTTAAGCTTTTCCACAGAATCATCTTGAAAGGAGAGCTTAGCCTTTGGAGTTGCTTCACCACTTGAACCTTCTTGACCTCCTTTGTCCTTGATAGTAAAAGGTTGATCATCAATGGTAGGAAGGTTGGTTGGGTTATAGATGTTAAACTTCATGGCTATATCTTCAGCAATGTTCAAGGTCACAAGACCCTCTTTGACATCAATAACTGCTCCAACAGTGGCTAGGAATGGCCTTCCAAGAATGATTGGATCTTCAGGTTCCTTGTCCATCTCCAACACCACAAAATCAGTGTGAACCCTTGCCTTCCCTATCTTGACTGGGACATTCTCCAACCTTCCAACTATCTCCTTGTTTGACCCATCAGCTAAACATATATGAAGGTTGGTGGACTTGAAATCAGTTCTCCCAAGCTTTTGTGCTATGGAGTATGGCATCACACTTGTTGAAGCTCCCAAATCACAAAGGCATTGGTTGTAGTGAAGATAGCTAAGTGTGCAAGGCAGATAGAATGGACCTGGATCCTTAAGCTTGATTGGAATGATAACTCCTCCAAGGTCCTCAAGATCCTTCTCATCTTGAGCTTCAGCCTTCTTCTTTGACAAATCAAGCAAAAAGTCTTTGTAGAGAGGATATGGATCATACTGTTCCAAGGCAGGTCCTCTCTCTTCTTCTTGGTAAGCAATGGTGATCTCTTGTATGGCCAACACTTCCTCAACCACAGCTTCTTCCTTTAAAACCCTCTCTTCTTCTTGTTGCCTAGCCATCATCTCCTTTCTCTCAATGATTTCCCTAAGCTCCTTAATCTTTTGTGCTTTGAAACATCCTGGGAAAGGTAGTGGAGGCTTGTAGGCAGGAGGAATGTACTTGGCAGGTTTGTCAGCCTCGGACTGTCCAGCTCGATCGACCACTCGAGCATGCACTCGGTCGAGTGGCTGCTCGAGTCCATGGTCGAGCTCAGGTGCGAGCTCCAATTGCTTGTTACAAACATCACTTGGGGCTTCAGTAACTAATGAATTCCCCCAAACTTGAACTGCACTGTCCTCAGTGGCTTCTTCCTCATGAACTTGAATGGCTTTGGCTGTGAACTCCCTTGGATTTTGGACAGCTTTTCCAGGGAGTTGGTTGGGTTTTGGAGCTGAAGAAGAGGCTATGTTACTCTCCATGTACTTAACTCTGGAATTCAGACCCTCAAACTTCATATTCAGATCATTGTATTGAGATGTGAGCCTTTGGTTTAGCTCAGCAAACTGTTTGGCTTCCTCTATCTTCCCTTGTGTTTGACCAATCAACAGCTGTTGTACCATGGCTCTAAGGTCTTGTTCCTGGCCTTGGTTAGTCTGAAACCCTGGTGGGGGACACAACTGGGGCTGGAACACCTGTTGCTGTTGTTTGGGGACATAGTTTTGGTGCTGTTGAGGCTGTTGAGGAGGGTAGACTTGATCTTGTGGGTTGGCCACATTTGTGCTCCTATAGGACAGATTATTGTTCCTAAACCCTCCTTGGTTATAACCCTTGAAGCCTCCTTGGTTTTGCATATAGCATAACTCAGCAAACTCATTCTCTCCCTCTTGAACTGGAGGCTCCTCTTCACTAACAAAGTGAATAGACTTTTGCTGACTTAGCAAGATCCTATCAAGCTTTTCATTCACCATTTTCAGATCCTTCTTGTACTTGTCTTCTTGATCAGTTGATGATGACCTTATGGTTCTGTCATAGTCCTCATTGTAGTTCCCATCAGACTGTGCAAGGTTCTCTACTAACTCCCAGCCTTCTTCCACATTCTTGTTGAGGAAGTTTCCATTGGAGGCTGTATCAAGAAGCATTCTGAACTTGGGAAGCACTCCTCTATACAATGTGCTCAACAAAGACTCCACACTGAAACCATGGTGAGGACACTGAGTTTGGTATCCCTTGAATCTCTCCCAAGCTTCACAAAAGCTTTCATTACTCCTTTGAGCAAATCCAGAGATCTCATTCCTTAGTCTTGCTGTCCTAGCATTGGAGAAAAACTTGGCCAAGAAAGCCTTCTTGCATGCATCCCAAGTAGTGATTGCACCAGTAGGGAGAGTCTTTTCCCATAAATGAGCCTTGTCCCCAAGTGAGAAAGGGAACAACCTCAGCTTGAAACCATCTTCACTTACTCCATTGATCTTGGTAAGACCACAGATTCTGTCAAACTCATCAAGATGATCTAGTGGATCCTCCATAGGCAATCCATGGAATTTATTGGCCTGAATCATTGAGATCAATCCACTCTTGATCTCAAAGTTGTTGTTGGCAACAGTTGGTGGCACAATGCCAGCTCTTTGGTTGTGAGTGTTGGGTGCATCTCCAGCACCAATGTTCCTTGGTCTCTGAACCTGATCCTGTTGATCCATAGCTACTATAACCTCTTGTTGTTGCTGAACAACTCTCCTTTGCTTAGCTCCTAAACTCTTGGTCTTGTTGTTGATGTTGTCAATAGGCCTAAGAAGATTGTCCTTTCCTTTAGACCTTGTGTGCATTAACAGACACAAACGATTTTTGCTAGGCAAGCGACTGAGCACAGGCTCAAGTAGGAGGTCAAGTCGACTGGAAAATGATGGTTATAGAGATCCGGCTTCTGGCTCGAGCAGGTGCTCGATCACGACTCGGTCGAGTGGTGGTCGAGTGACTGGTCGAGTGGTACCTGAAATGGAACTTCAACCCAGAAACAGAAGATTCGAGTACAGCAACCTCACAAGCGTATAAAAGAACTTAATCTTAGACTAATATGGATCCTAAATGTCACAAAAACACACTCAAATGGGCAACGGCGCCAAATTGAAACAAGATTTATATTGTGGTGTGAATGATGATGTATGCAATGGTGAGATATGAATGGAATGATGGATGGGTGTTTCAATTCCCCTTATGCTATTGCAGTACAAGAGGTATCAATCCTAAATGAGTGTTTGTGAACAATTAAGATATGCATATGAATCTAAGTTAAGACAAATGTAAAGATTGTTTGTCACTAACAATCCTAGGAAGAAAATGTAAAATGCAGAAAATAAACTACAAGAACTAACAACTAGATGCAAATGAAACTGAATGATTGAAACAGTGATAAAGCAAGAACAGAAACAGAGACTACTACTAATGAACTAATGCAAGATAATTAATGAACTGAAAACTAAATGTATGCAACTGGAATGAAACAGGAATGAAACAAGACAAACACAAATCATAGACACAGAGTTCTGGGGATGAACTCGAGCAGCACTCGACCGAGTGTAGGTCGAGTGGGTGGTCGAGCTAGACTAGACGCAGAAACAGAGCAATGCAATAAAAACAGAGTAATGCTAAATCCAATCAAACAACAAGCAAGCAACAGGATTAAGACTAAGATTTCAATAAACAAAGAAGGTCCTGAGGATGGATTCATGGGATGGACTAATCATTGTGGTTATCTAACTTGGTCAACAAATCTCAAGCAAACTTTGAGCTAACCTCTAGACATATTAATCTAAGACAAGTTTCTCCCACTCTCATGGTCAAGAAACAATCAAACCTATGCAATTCTAGACTTGTTCTCACACAGTAAAGAATCTACACAAGCAGGCATTAAGCAATACATCTCAAACCAAACAAGACCTCTAATCTCTTAGCAAGCCTAATGGTAAGCTCTAGATCTAGCCTTATCTATGCTTCTTAAACATTGGTGTGATGCTAAGAAGCTTGAGATCAGATCCTACCCTCTCAGATATAGGATCAGCATTAAGAACATCTAGCCTAGAAGAGATCTACAACAATCAAGCTTGACCAAATCACACAAACCACAAGATCAATCTATCCTCTCCCATCCTCAAGATCCTAAGCAAACTACTCACAACAATACATGATGAACAAAGTCAAAAACCCAGAAAATATTGAAACTTTCATTATTAGAAAGATGAAACAAAGATCTTCAATATTGATGAAAGGATCAAACTCAAATTCTCAATATTAAGAAAGTTATGAAACCAACAATATTGAGGAATTTAGTCTTTTTCAAGTACAAGATCTAAGGAAAATAAA
>NC_025704.1:19964864-19980379 GCF_000633955.1 Camelina sativa
GAGTGTCTGGTCGAGTGTGCGGTCGAGTTGGACTCTGGACCTTGGTTCTTCAGCCTTAACTCCCTTGTTTCCTCCTCATGAGTGCTTCACATCTCTTCTCCATTGCTTCCATGCTCCTTAAGCTCCAAAATCACCTGTTTATGCATGAAAAGATGCAAATGCAATGCAACTAAACTCTAATGCATGATTAGTGCTAAAGCTACACAATAATGGCCTAAATGGATAGCAAAAGATGCAAAAGATGTTAATAAACTAAGGGAAAACAAGGTAAAATATATGAACATCAGACTCTGAGATGTCCTGAGGAGTTTTGGGTGGACATAGGGGTCCACCACTTGATTGGTGATGCTCAGGTGTGGTGGAGATCAGTGGCTGCTAGGAGAGTGTAGAGGGAGATGACTTGGGCTGACTTCGTGGGGGAGTTCAACCGCAAGTACTTTCCGAGAGAGGCATTGGACCGGTTGGAGGTGCAGTTTCCTCAGTTATCTCAAGGGACGCGGTCAGTGTGGGAGCTGGACTTGGAGTTCAGTCGACTTCTATCTTATGGGGGTCGGGCTATGGAGGCTCAGATCATGAGGTTTTTGAGGGCACTACGTGATGATTTGAGGGTTCAGTGTAGAGGGCAGAGCTATGCTACGCGTGCAGAGTTGGCTGAGACTGTAGCAGAGATCGAGGAGGATATCCGGGCACAATCAATGGCGGTTAGTCCAGCAGTTCAGCCTAGTAAGGCTCCGCATCATGGAAGTTCTAGCAGAGGCGGCAAGCCTCTGCAGGGAACCAAGAGGAGGTTGGAGGCTATGCAGAGGCCGAGTGGTGCGAGTTGCTTCGGGTATGGGAGCAAGGATCACAAAATTGGTAGCTGTCCCAAGAGGAGTGCTCCGACGGCAGCGGCTCGTGTATGCTATCATTGCAGGGAGCCAGGGCACATCACGCCTTGTGTCCCAAGTTGCAGCCGGTGGCAGTGGCAGCATTGCAGCAGGTGCAGCCGGGAGGGCAGCAGGTGGCATGGATTAAGCAGGCGCCACGGGTGTACATGACTGCAGACACTGGAGGAACCAGTGTCGGGACGATCACAAGTATAATTTCTGGTACTTAAACTTTATGAATTTCAGTAGGTTCAGATTTTATGTTTTTCCTATGATAAAGTGTTAGGTTCTCAACACATGAGGTTTGTGTAGGGACCTTGTTGGTGGGCGAGTTTAAGTCCCACGTTACGTTTGATTCTGGAGCTTCTCATAGCTTCATTACTCTGGATGGTGCAGAGAGTGCGGGAATCAGAGGGGATCCCAGGGAGCGTACATGAGTTGTCATAGTTGCGGGAGGCAAGTTCGTGAGAGTTATTGGACGAGCTAGAGGAGTTGATATTCAGATCGCAGTAGAGTCGTGGCCAACGGATTTGCTTATCAGTCCAGTGGAGTTATATGATGTTATTCTCGGGATGGATTGGTTGCATATGGTGCATTTGGATTGTCATCAGGGTAGAGTGGATTTTGAGTGTTCAAGAGGGAAGTTGATTTTTCAGGGTATTAGACCGACTTCGGGGAGTCTCGTGATCTTGGCCATTCAGGCTAGGAAGATGATCGAGAAGGGCCGGGAGTCTTATCTGGTTACTATATCTATGCCAGAGTCAGTGGGGAAGTCTATGGTTAGCGGTATTCAGGTTGTGGAGGAATTTGAGGATGTGTTTTAGTCATTGCAGGGATTAACACCATCTAGGTCTGATCCTTTTACTATTGAACTGAAACCGAGGAAGACGCTGTTATCCAAGGCTCCTTACAGAATGGCTCCAGCAGAGATGGCAGAGCTAAAGAAGCAGTTAGAGGATTTGTTGAGTAAGGGATCCATCTGTCCTAGTGTATCACCATGGAGAGCGTCGGTGTTTTTTGTGAAAAAGAAGGATGGGAGTTTCCGGTTGTGTATTGATTATCGGGGTTTGAACCGGGTCAATGTGAAGAATAAGTACCCTCTTCCCATGATCGATGAGTTGTTGGATCAGTTGAGAGGTTATACTTGGTTCTCCAAGGTAAATCTGGCGTCGGGTTATCATCAGATACCGATAGATGAGGCAGATGTGAGGAAGACGGCTTTCAGGACGAGGTATGGGCATTATGCGTGTGTGGTGATGCCTTTCGGGTTGACTAACGCACCAGCAGCGTTTATGAGGTTGATGAACTGCGTGTTTCAAGAGTTTCTGGACGTGTATGTCATCATTTTCATTAACGATATCCTAGTTTATTCTAAGATTCATGATGAGCATGCAGTGCATTTGAGGGCAGTTCTGGAGAAGCTGCGGGAGCAGAAGTTGTTTGCTAAGTTGAGCAAGTGCATTTTTTGGCTGCGTGAGATGGGATTTTTGGGTCACATTATTTCTGCAGAGGGGGTATTTGTAGATCCGGAGAAGATTCAGGCTATCAGGGATTGGCCTAGACTGCAGAATGCCACAGAGATCAGGAGTTTCCTCGGTTTGGCAGGTTACTACAGGAGGTTTGTGCAGGGCTTTGCGAGTAAGGCACGCCCGATGACTAAGTTGACAGGGAAGGATGTTCCTTTTGTTTGGTCACAGAAGTGTGAGGAGGGCTTTGCAAGCCTTAACGAGATGTTGACTACTACGCCAGTGTTGGCTTTGCCTGAGCAGGGAGAATCCTATGTGGTTTATACTAATGCGTCTAGAGTTGGCTTGGGGTGTGTGTTGATGCAGAATGGGAAGGTGATTGCCTATGCTTCGCAGCAATTGCAGAAGCATGAGGGCATCTATCCTACTCATGATTTGGAGATGGCTGCTGTAGTTTTTGCCCTGAAGATTTGGAGATCTTATCTTTATGGTGCAAAGGTGCAGGTGTTTACAGATCATAAGAGCCTGAAGTATATATTCACTCAGCCTGAGCTGAATTTGAGACAGAGGCGGTGGATGGAACTTGTGGCAGATTATGATTTGGAGATAGCCTATCACCCTGGTAAGGCTAACTTGGTTGCAGATGCTCTGAGTCGGAAGAGGGTAGCTTCAGCTCAGGAGCAGGAGATGGAGTCTCTGGTAGGAGAGATCAGTGCTTTGAGGTTATGTGTTGTGTCTCAAGAACCGTTGGGTTTGGAGGCAGTTGATTCAGCAGATCTTCTGAGTATGGTGCGTTTGGCTCAGGAGTAGGATTTGGGGCTGGTAAATGTCTCTAAGGATGTTGATTTAGAGTATCAGGTCTCAGATAATGGTACTATCTTGGTGCACGGTTGGATTTGTGTGCCCAAGGATGAGGAGTTGAGGCAGGAGATCCTGAGAGAGGCTCATGCGAGTTAGTTTTCTATTCATCTAAGAGAGACTAAGATGTACCATGACCTCAAGAGGTACTATCACTGGGTCGGGATGAAGAAGGATGTAGCTAGTTGGGTCGCGAGGTGCGATGTGTGTCAGCTAGTGAAGGCTGAGCATCAGGTTCCAGGCGGGTTACTGAAGAGTCTACCCATTCCTGAGTGAAGTGGGATATAATCATGATGAATTTCATGGTAGGATTACCAGTGTCTCGGACTTTTGATGCTATTTGGGTCATTGTGGACCGGTTGACTAAGTTAACACATTTTCTGGCAATTAAGAAGACTGATGGAGCAACGGTCTTGGCTAAGAAGTATATGAGGGAGATAGTCAGATTGCATGGGATGTAGGCGAATATCGTGTCTGATAGAGATTCTAAGTTCATTTTGGTGTTCTAGAAGGTATTTCAGGCAGAGATGGGCACTACGGTGCATATGAGTACAGCTTATTATCCCAAGACAGATGGACAGTCAGAGCGGACGATCCAGACGCTGGAGGATTTGCTGAGGATGTGTGTGTTGGATTGAGGTGGCCATTGGGCAGATCACCTGAACCTAGTAGAGTTTGATTACAACAACAACTATCAGGCGAGTATTAAGATAGCTCCTTATGAGGATTTGTATGGGAGGCCATGTCGTACACCGTTATGCTGGACTCAGGTGGGAGAGAGGAGCATGTTTGGTGCTAGTTTTGTTGAGGAGACCTCAGAGAAGATTTGGGTTCTCAAGCTGAACATGAAGGAGGCTCAGGATAGGCAGAGGAGTTATGCCAATAGGAGGAGGAGAGATCTTGAGTTTCAGGTAGGAGACAGAGTGTACCTCAAGATGTCCATGTTGTGGAGTCCGAACAGGTCATTGACAGAGACTAAGTTGAGTCCAAGGTTTATGGGTCCGTTCAGAGTGGTTGAGCGGGTGAGACCGGTAGCATATAGGCTGGAGTTGCCTGAGGTTATGCGTGTGTTCCACAAGGTTTTCCATATTTCTATGTTGCGGAAGTGTCTCCGTGAGGATGATCAGTTGTTGGCTAAGATTCCTGAAGATCTTCAGCCTAACATGACTTTGGAGGCGAGACCAGTGAGGGTTCTTGGGAGGAGGATCAAGGAATTTTGGAAGAAGAAGATTCATTTGATGAGAGTCCTTTGGGACTGTGATGGTGTTGAGGAGCAGACTTGGGAGCCTGAGGCGAGGATGAAGGCAAGGTTTAAGAAGTGGTATGAGAAGCAGGCCGCGACTTGAGCTTGTCTAGCCTCGTCCCATCTGTAATCCATGGCTGGAGCGGGAATGGAGTATTCCAGCCCATCTCTCTTGTTTACTTGGTCGCTTAGGGGTGGTTGGTTATGCGACTAAGTAACAAGATGAGGTGGTGTTTGGGGTACAAAATTCCCGTGAAGCGGGGTTTTGGAGGAAAGTTTCCTGAAATAGAGATTTTTAAAAGTGGAAAGTTTCGAGAAGTGGGAAGTTCTAAAAATGGAAAGTTTTATGTGAGTTAGAATTTGTCCATTTTTAGTGGTTGTGAGCCTTGGAGGGGCTTATGTGGCCTCTGTGGCGGGCTTTTTAGCCATTGTGTGGCCTTTGTGACGGGCTGTTTAGCCAATTGTGTGACCTTTGTGGCGGGCTGTTTAGCCAANGTTGAGCGGGTGAGACCGGTAGCATATAGGCTGGAGTTGCCTGAGGTTATGCGTGTGTTCCACAAGGTTTTCCATATTTCTATGTTGCGGAAGTGTCTCCGTGAGGATGATCAGTTGTTGGCTAAGATTCCTGAAGATCTTCAGCCTAACATGACTTTGGAGGCGAGACCAGTGAGGGTTCTTGGGAGGAGGATCAAGGAATTTTGGAAGAAGAAGATTCATTTGATGAGAGTCCTTTGGGACTGTGATGGTGTTGAGGAGCAGACTTGGGAGCCTGAGGCGAGGATGAAGGCAAGGTTTAAGAAGTGGTATGAGAAGCAGGCCGCGACTTGAGCTTGTCTAGCCTCGTCCCATCTGTAATCCATGGCTGGAGCGGGAATGGAGTATTCCAGCCCATCTCTCTTGTTTACTTGGTCGCGTAGGGGTGGTTGGTTATGCGACTAAGTAACAAGATGAGGTGGTGTTTGGGGTACAAAATTCCCGTGAAGCGGGGTTTTGGAGGAAAGTTTCCTGAAATAGAGATTTTTAAAAGTGGAAAGTTTCGAGAAGTGGGAAGTTCTAAAAATGGAAAGTTTTATGTGAGTTAGAATTTGTCCATTTTTAGTGGTTGTGAGCCTTGGAGGGGCTTATGTGGCCTCTGTGGCGGGCTTTTTAGCCATTGTGTGGCCTTTGTGACGGGCTGTTTAGCCAATTGTGTGACCTTTGTGGCGGGCTGTTTAGCCAATTGTGTTGCCTTTGTGGCGGGCTGTTTAGCCAATTGCGTGGCCTTTGTAGCGGGCTGTCTAGCCAATGTTGCCTGTTTAGGCGGTCCTTCGGGATGTGTGCTCTTTAAGATGGTCCTTCGGGACGACTGGCCTTGGTGGCGGTCCTTTTTAGGACATTTGTTTGGCCTTGGTGGCGNTTTTGGAAGAAGAAGATTCATTTGATGAGAGTCCTTTGGGACTGTGATGGTGTTGAGGAGCAGACTTGGGAGCCTGAGGCGAGGATGAAGGCAAGGTTTAAGAAGTGGTATGAGAAGCAGGCCGCGACTTGAGCTTGTCTAGCCTCGTCCCATCTGTAATCCATGGCTGGAGCGGGAATGGAGTATTCCAGCCCATCTCTCTTGTTTACTTGGTCGCGTAGGGGTGGTTGGTTATGCGACTAAGTAACAAGATGAGGTGGTGTTTGGGGTACAAAATTCCCGTGAAGCGGGGTTTTGGAGGAAAGTTTCCTGAAATAGAGATTTTTAAAAGTGGAAAGTTTCGAGAAGTGGGAAGTTCTAAAAATGGAAAGTTTTATGTGAGTTAGAATTTGTCCATTTTTAGTGGTTGTGAGCCTTGGAGGGGCTTATGTGGCCTCTGTGGCGGGCTTTTTAGCCATTGTGTGGCCTTTGTGACGGGCTGTTTAGCCAATTGTGTGACCTTTGTGGCGGGCTGTTTAGCCAATTGTGTTGCCTTTGTGGCGGGCTGTTTAGCCAATTGCGTGGCCTTTGTAGCGGGCTGTCTAGCCAATGTTGCCTGTTTAGGCGGTCCTTCGGGATGTGTGCTCTTTAAGATGGTCCTTCGGGACGACTGGCCTTGGTGGCGGTCCTTTTTAGGACATTTGTTTGGCCTTGGTGGCGGTCCTTTTTAGGAAATTTGTTTGGCCTTGGTGGCGGTCCTATTTAGGACATTTGTTTGGCTTTGGTGGCGGTCCTGTTTAGGACATTTGTTTGGCCTTGGTGGCGGTCATGTTAAGGACATTTGTTTTGCCTTGGTGGCGGTCCTGTCTAGGACATTTGTTTGGCCTTCGTGGCGGCCCGTGTGGCATGTATATGATCCTTGTGTGGTCATGTGGTATTCCAGTGAGGGGATATGTGGTTGGTAGGACATTGTGATGTTTTACGCGAGCCACGGGAAAGAAACCTTGATAAGGATAGGACTCAGACGTGTTCAGAATTGTTTGCTCGCGACTCTTGGGGGACTTTGGTTCTCCTAGTACTGCCATATTCTGAGACTTTGTGGCTTGGGAGTATGGTTGGTATATCGACTTCGAATGACGATCCTGGGGCGCGCTGTAGGTTGGCAACCCGAGAGACGAATATTGGACTTCCATAAATATTATTGCATGCAGGCTTAGGCCTAATAAGGATCCAATAAAAACTCAAGGTTGAGACCTATGAGTAAAGGAAAGTCCAAAAGTCGAGAGCAAATAATGCCTGGAGCGTGAGTCTATCGCCTAGAGGTGACTTTCCATAGATCGGTCAGAGGAGTGCGGGTCGTGGAGATGGTAGCAGGGGAGTCCTTGGCTGATGGTTGTTCAAGATTCGAGGACGAATCTATGTTGGTGGGGGAGAGTTGTAACATCCGCGAACCAAAATCCCGGTTTAGGGATTGCATCGGTTGATGCAAGGTTGGTTTTCTGCGGACGATTAAGTTAAACGCTGCGTTTTGGGTTAGGAAAACCCTTGAGTTTTTGTCTCATTAGTCGTGTTTAGCCGCTTTTGAGAGAAAACGAAAGAGAGAAAAGTTCCCTAAATGTTCTTGAGTGTTCTTGGTGATTTCTGGTGATTGGAGGCGTTTCCTGTAGAAATCTGTAGCCGAGATCGTAGTAGGAGCATTCTAGGAGCGTGTTCTTGCTTGTTTAAGGTTCAGAAACTTCTTGGCAAAGGTATGTGCATGACCATGGCTTATCTAAGCTGGAGATCTCTCTGATTTGCTTGTTATGTGTTTTTAGGCTTGTTAGATTGTTATTTGGGACGTTTGGAAACTTTCTTGTGGTTTGGGATCGAGTTTTGTGGTTGTAGGAACGAAGATTCGGCGAGAAGCTTCGGGGGAAACGATGCTCGGCATGTGCATCGGTCGATGCACTTTGTGCGTCGGTCGATGCAAGTGCGAGGACAGCGCGTAAAACCTAGGGTTTTCGTGCTATGTCGAGCATGTGTCGGTTGATGCAATGGGAGTATTGGTTGATGCAAGTGAACCTTGCATCGGTCGATGCATATCATGCATCGGTCGACAAAACCCCAACTGGTGTCGGTCAATGCATGCATGGTGTCGGTCGATGCAGGGTCCTGGTTTGTTATTGTTGATTGTTGATTGATGGTTAGAGATGTCTCTATTGCTTGTGTGTATAGCCCAGTAAATAGGAGGATTGCCTTACTGAGTATTTATAAAATACTCATGCATTGCAATTTGTGTTTGTGGTGCAGGTAAAAGCAAAGTGTGATCGTGGAATCAAGGCAATGAAGAGGAGGATGTTATAGGGACTCGATTGGTTGTTTTCTGGCATTGCTAGGTTGCTAGAGTTAGGTCATTAGAAACATTGCTAGGTTGCTGGTTTTTATGTTTCATGTTGTTTGAATTTTGGATATTGTTATGTTATAGTTATTGGTTTATTATTAGATATTTATTGGATATTGGTATTTGTTATTTCCGCTGTTGGTTGTGATTGTGGTTAGGTGGCTAGTGGATATGGGACCACTAATTGTAGTTTATTTATTATTATTATTATTTATTATTTATTTATATATAAAAAAATGGGTCGGGTCGTTTCAACTTTTTCATATAAGATATGTTAAACATACAAAAACGGCGGTTAACAACATAACCCCAGAAACTAAAGCCAGCGGATAAAGGTCATCCCTGGAAGCTTAAGCCGGTAGGTAACACACCTCCGGAAACTAGGACTTATAGAACATAAACAAAAGCCAAGACCTAAAGTAAAAGTTTACAAAGGGAAACAGAAAACGATCAAAGGTCTAAAACTGCCTAACTGAAACTGAGCGAATTCCACTAAGCTTTCCCAAAGATCCTGTAAGCGCCGGAGAGTACCCAGAAGACCGGAAGCACTAAGATAGTGCACCGTAGAAAAGCCATCACCAAATCGGCATGAATGAAAGCAGAATTCATACCATAACAGAGAAGCAGATACCACAACCACCACAACAAACCAGAATCCCATGGAGGGCGATCAAAACTAGGAGCAAAGAAAAACCTTGCGAATCGACTTGAGACAAGTCAAAGAAGACCAGCAGCTCTTACATGCGGACCCTCGTCGACCCAGCTTCAGCCATCTACAGACTCAAAACTGGTAACCTCCTCGCAAGAGAAGAGCTGAAGGACGATTCCACTGCTATTGTCTAGAACTCAACTCCAAAACTCCAAAAAGCCACAGAGGAGAGCTAGTAGATGACTAGCAATAAAAAAAACATCCGAATGACAAGCACAAGGAACGATACCTAGCTCTCAACGCCAACACTAACAGACCAGCATACCCAAACTAGCAGAAGAACTAAGAACCAATTCAAACCCTTAACTAGAGAAGGCAGATTTGCGAAGATAACGGAAACCACATCTCAAAGAAAACTAAAACCCTCGGTAAAAGCCACAACGACACTAAAACCAACACAAACTTGTTGAAAACTCGCAATCCAAAGAAGAGACAAGAGAGATACAATAACAGTCCATGAAACGACACGCGTTCATCTCCTTGAAGCCACCAGCCACAAGAGCACCACCAGATATGAGCCACAACCTAGACTAATCCGTTAAGCAAACAGATCCATCTCTAACCACAACCAACTCTCACCGCCGATGGCTTCCCCTCCTACAAACTTTCTTCGCTTCATAGAGGATTTTGATGACAAGACCGCTACAACTCTGAAAGCAACAGATATAAACCGAGCAGACCAAGGAAAACGAAGACTAAGAAGCAAGACAAAGTTTTACACTCTCCCACAGCGCTGGCAAGGAGCCCGGCAGCCGGAGAGGGCAAATCAAAAATATCAAGTTTTTCTCGCGGTGGCTGGAATCGGAAGAGAAATTAGGGCGACCGAAGGCTAATGTGAGTTCGACAACAAAAGTAATATTGGTTTGGCAAAAAAAAATGGTAATATTGGTAATGGTAATAATGAAGGGGAAATAAAGTAATTGAGTCTTAAGAAACAATGATTTGACAATAGTGTTACCATTGATATTGCTTTAACTTTGCGGCGAATTTGTCCGATAGCCAAAACAAAAAAAAAAGGAACAAAGAAAATATTCCAATAATAAACAAAATTAAGTGAGTAACCATTGGCTGAGGTAAAAAAAACAAGAGGGGGGTAAGGTGAGGGATACGCGCAGTCAGCAAAGAGTGTTGGTGTAGAAGATTTTTTTTTATTAATTTATTTTGGATAAATAGATTATACTCCTTTACATTTTATCTTAATATATCTTTTCAACAAAATTAATTAAAATTTTGAAATTTATCATAAAAAGTTATATTTTTTTCAGCATTCTACATAACTTGAATTTTTAAATTTAGATGTTGAAAATTTTACATGATGAATAGTGTTTATAATAAGTATATATATCTGATCTATAAGATTTAAACTCAAATCATATATGTAAAAGCAGTATAAATAAATTTTGAATGTAAAAATATAACTTAAATCGAATTAAACTTACAATAAAGAAAAAAATGTTATATCCCACAACATAGGCTATCCAAGCAACCATGGTAAACGCTAACCGTAAGGAAATAAAACATAGGCAACTCAAACGACCATATTAAATGCACAAAAAAATGTTAAGGATACAACATAGATAACCCAAACAACCTTGTTAAAAACTAACCGTAAGAGGTGAAATATAGACAACTCAATAAAATTGTTTATGTATTTCTAAGTATACTTGAATCTATGTAAGTATGCAATGTTAATAATTGGAACTTGAAAAATATATATATTTTTAAATGGAATAGAGTGTTGTTGTGTTCTATATACGTTAAAGTGGTATAAATAAATTTTGAATGTGCAAATAATGTATATTTTAAATGAAATGTTAATTTATAAATATATAATAAATGAAATTTTGAAATAGTATAAAAAATGTATAGAACATAGATAAAAATCAAAATGCGAAATAAACTCACAACAAAGAAAAATGTTATACCCTAGAGATACAACATAAGCAACCCAAGCAACCGTGTTAAATGCTAACCGTAAAAGATAAAATATAGACAATTCAAACGACCGAATTAAACACACAAAAAATGTTATACCCTAAGAGATACAACATATGCAATCCACATAGATAGCTCAAACCGAATTAAACGCACAACAAAGAAAAATCACTACACCCTAAAGGACACAAAATAGGCAACCCAGATCAATGTATTAAACACTAGCCGTATATGCCCTCCATATTAACCGAGTTAAATGCTGACAATCAAACAATATAATATTTAAATTATTTATGTATTTCTAATTATAGTTTGAATTAATGTATGTATGCAATGTAAATAATTTGAAACTTGAGAAATATACTTTTAAAAATGGAATAGAGCGTTGTTGTGTTCTATATATTACAAATATTTTTGTTATTTTATTTAGTGTATAAATTATATTTTCTCGTCCTAATATCTTTAAATCATAGTAAACATAAAAAAAAATATGTAGTTTTAACTGAGTTTGTGAAATTAAAATGGTTTGTTCAAAGAAAATTTATTGCAAAATATGAAAAAGTAAAGAAAAAAAATGAGAGCTAATGAGAGATGGCAGAAATATGTAAGCATATAGAAAGAAGAATACATACATAGACAAAAGAGTAGGGGCGAGTGGCAACTGTTAATCATTAGTGGGCTAGAATTTTCATCCCTTTATAATAAAACGGAAGCACACAACATTGTTTTGTAGACTATATAATTTTAATAAGTTGGTTACAAATAGTATATAGATTAATTGATAGATTAATTCGTTACAAGTCAAATAGTGGATGCAACTTTAATTTATTTCCGAAAATCTTAAAGAGAATATTCTAAAGAATCATTTAACTTACCATATTAATTTCATTTATTAAATTATTCATCCATATTAAAATCTTTTGATATCTAACTTAACATATTAATTTGTTAATTATCATTATACTTCACCTATCATTTTTATATATGAGTCTATTTTGTGAAACAAATAAATTATTATATTATTTATTATAATTAAAAAATAGTTTTATTTCCGGATATACCACAGGTTGAGTTTTAAAAACAAATATAAATTCTTCAATCTATAAAATATTCAAGCTTTAGTAGTATTATTCTTTAAAAATAAAATCTATTAAATTAAAATTTTTACTGAGTATGTCAAAATTTGAATATTTAAATTTAATTTCATATTTGTTTTTGTTAAATTTTATAGTTTTATATAGTATAAGAAACTTTTAATAATTTATTTTGAAACAAAAATATTGAAATATTGAAACTTGATATAAAAATTATAAACTATTAACACTCTAATATGATTTGTTATAGCAATGTCAATAATATGTCACTATAATATGAAAGAATCTCAAAAAGCCAAGTATATTAAAAAAAGTATAACAATATATTAAATTACTCATAATATAATAACTCGCTTTTTAAAAACAAAATTTACAAAATTATGGCTTATAATGACATTCAAGTCATGATGTAGAATTGTTGAAATAATTTCACATACATAAACTAATACAACATATTAAAATTTTATTTTAAAATATAAAATATACAAAATTGTGTATAAAATAAAATTTAACCATTGTTATAGCACAAGTACATATCTAGAATCATTAACAATATAAAACTTACAAAATATGTGTCTTTTTTCAAGCCATCATATTTAGCATATGATTTTATTGCATAATGTTTTATCCAAAAAAACTTTTAAAACAATCATATAAATTATATTTTATATAAAAATTACAATAGAAATAAAATAAATTTCAACCCGTACTCTAACACATGTCTTAATCTAGTTAGTATATATTATATAGAGTATATGATTTTTTCATGGTAGAATAGCTAGACAGTGAATTGTAATTTTTTTGTTGGTCATTCCTATCAATTTCCCTTAACTCTGTGTTTGTGTTTTGTCGAACCAAATTGATTGGTATTACAGGAAGAGGGGACATGTGGGTGGGTATGAAGGCATTAATGGTTAGTGAGTGACATCAAATCAATTAGGATTTCCACAAGGTATCATACCTAGGCCTGGGACAAAATAACCGGATCCGCCGGATATCCGGATCCGTATCTGGTATCCGATCCGAAAATCCGGATATCCGGTAAAACGGATCCGGATTCGGATTTTACATTTCACTATCCGGCCGGATACGGATACGGATCCGGATACTGAAAAAAATTCGGGTTGGATATCCGGATCCGCCCAAATGTATATTATATTATATTTTTAAGATATATTTATTAGATGTGAAATAAATACGTATATGTAGTGCAGATATGGAAGATAAATTTTGCTTTTGTCGATGTGGGACCTTTCAACTGTCCCTTCCTTCGTCCACTTATCCCACATCGAGTATAAAAGAAAAATGTGTCCTACTTCTTCTCTATAAATAAGGCCAAACCCTTCTATTCTCTCACAATTGCTTATTGGGTTTTCCAAATGAAGCCCATCTAACAAAATAAACCGGATTTCGGATATCCGACGGATAACCGAGATTTTATCGGATAACCGAAAACCGGATATCCGGGATTTCGGTTCCGGATTCGGATAGTAGAATTGTCTATCCGGCCGGATCGGATACGGATCCGGATACCATCAAAAAGGCCGGATATCCGGCTCCGGTCCAGGCCTAATTCATACCCCAATATTTCACACTTCTATTTCACACTTCTATTTTTTTTCCTTCTTATGTTTGAAAAGGACATTAATTTGTCTTACTTTTTTCAACTATTCCATTAATTTGAATCTAAATTGCTATCAGTTTTTGATATATTTTAGAAATAATTTTTTAAAATGTTTTCATCGGAAACCTAATAAACATAAGAAAAAACAAGAGTAAGAGTAAGATGGAGAGGAAAAGATGTTTCATAAATTCATTTCTCAGTTGTCCATCAATTATTGGTTCTATTATTAATATTATATATATATATATATATATCTTAGAAAACTTACATAATTTTTAGAAATTAAATTAAACAGTTTTACAGATGGTACTACTCTTAGTCTTAGTTCTTGACTTGAAGTTGATAACATTATGTATCCTTCAATCAAAATATATTACATAATTTTTTGGGTCAAAATATTCATTATATTAGCAATTTGAATTGATCCACTGTGTTTTGGAAAGATCTAGAGTGTTTGCGCTATGAATGGTGATAAATATTTTCATTATTTGGCTTTCTAATCGTTGAGACCAATTCAATAGCCAAATATAATGTTCTACATATACAAATTACAATTTATATGTATATTATAAATAATATATATTCAGCATCTTGCTCATCATGTCTACTTATTCGCAAGAATAGTTGAGAATAATCAGAAAAATCTTATCTTGTTATGAAATTGGAGGTTATGATAGAGAGGGAACATGGGACTGAATTCGGTGAAAAAGAAAAGGACATTAAACGCACATGCCATGTTGGTTTGGGTAAAAAACTTTTCCCCCTCTTCCATTGCAACGTCACATCTTCATCTCCAATTTCATGAAATTAAAAGACATTAATAACCCATTTCACCATTTTACCTTTTTTTTTTTTTGATGAAAATGAAAGGGTAGCAAATGGACCAATTGCTTTCACAAAAAAAAACAAAGAAAAAATGAAACCCATTTTGAGATTGAACCCATTGAAAAAAAGAACCATTTTAATAGTAGTCCATTTAGTTGATGATGGTAAAATGATAAAGACATAATATAAAATCATATCAGTAGAAAGACAACTTGCATGTTTCTCCTGCTGCTTCCGGGTTTTGAGATCGGAAAGCACATCACCATCTTAGGGCATGTTTATAGGGAGATCAGTTTAGGGTGTTCTTAGAGTATAAATATTGTAAAAATAATGTAATATCAGTAGTTATGAACTTTTGTTAAGAAGTTAGTTATTAGGAGAACATGTGTAAGATTTTAAGATTTAATAATATAATATTCTTAATTTAATAATATTTAATAAATATATAGATTAATGTTTAATAAAAATTTTAAGAATGTTTAATAATATTTAGTAATATAATGTTTATTAATATTTTTAAACATATTACAATTATAAAAATTTATAAAATAATATTTTAATTGCAGCTTATAAAACTTTTACTAAAATTCAAAATACAATGTCATATTTTTATGAAACAAAACAAAACATTGTAAATAAAATTTTTAAAAAAACAAACAAACATATTACTTAATTAATTAAACAAGACAAACATTTTATTTTATTAATACATAGATTAATGTCCAAATTTATTCCAAATATTCTCAATCAAATTCTCCTTTAATTTGCGATGTGCTTATTGGAATTCTTGTTCGTCATAAAGTGTGTATGAATCTTGTTCATCTTCGACAATCATATTATGTAGTAGATAACACCAGTTTAAACATCTACTAATGAAGAGTTTGAGGGATTGAAAACAGCAGAAGAGAGGTTAAAGAGTATTATTTACCGAAATATTATGTAGTTTAGTCACATGAAGGTTTGAAGATCAATATATGAGGTTTCAGATTTTTGACCGATTACAATTATTAGAAAATCTATCCGCTTTATATATTGGACTTGGATTTCTTGTTTGTATTTTAAGTTAATGAAGGATTCTAATATAACTGAAAGTTAAACAACGAAACAACAAACATCAAACAGAACACAACAACAACAACA
>NC_025704.1:19980844-20057963 GCF_000633955.1 Camelina sativa
AAAAAAAACATTATTACTTAATTAATTAAAGAAGACAAACATTTTATTTAATTAATACAAATGACCAAATTTATTCCAAATATTCTCAATCAAATCCTCCTTTAGTTTGCGATGTGCTTATTGGAATTCTTGTTCGTCATAAAGTGTGTATGAATCTTTTTCATCTTCGACAATCATATTATGCAGTAGATAACACCAGTTTAAACATCTACTAATGAAAAGTTTGAGGGATTGAAAACAGCAGAAGAGAGGTTAAAGAGTATTATTTACCGAAATATTATGTAGTTTAGTCACATGAAGGTTTGAAGATCAATATATGAGGTTTCAGATTTTTGACCGATTACAATTATTAGAAAATCTGTCCGTTTTATATATTGGACTTGGATTTCTTGTTTGTATTTTAAGTTAATGAAGGATTCTAATATAACTGAAAGTTAAACAACGAAACAACAAACATCAAACAGAACACAACAACAACAACAACAGGACAGCATATATACATTGATCTAAAAGCTTTTCAGATTCAGCAGGCACTCGCACTAGACCAGAAACAAACGGTGACTCTTGTCTTACCAATCTTCAAGATCTAGTAACCTCCCTGAATAAACGCATTAAGGCGTTGAAGCTCCTCTCGATGCTCACTCACCACAGCTCGGACCACATCTCCAATGGACACCATTCCGATCATCTTCGGATCTTTGTTCAGACCTCCTTTGAACTCTTTGAAAGTGCTTTGGTAAAGTTTTGTCTGCAGTTTGTAAATCAAGGAGAGAATATATATCAGCATTTGTATCTCATCTTCCAAACCAACACTCATAAAACATGGAGGATCAGATCTTAGTCCTCATCAACATACCTTTCTTTCTCAAGTTTTGACTTCAGCTCCTCAATCTTTGAATTAACCTCATTGGACATGCTGCCAGAAAAATATACAAGGATTGAAGCAAGAATCAGCTAACAAACTAACAACACTTAAAAGAGCATTAGAACATGATAAATTTGGTCTGCGATAGAAGATCCAGACTAATCCATGTACAACGAGCTTGATATCTTATCAATCAAATACACATAATCAATTGCACAACAGATCGATTAACCAATATAAAAATGCTTGAGCATATGATCGAACACCTTTAGCTTCATCTGCCTACATCTAGTTGATAAAATTAGGTTTGCAATACAAGATCCAGACTAATTAATTCATGTAACAAATTGAAGAAACGCTCCATAGAATCAAACGATCGCCATAAATTTCTCGATGATCTCATAGCAAAAAATTGAAATCTAAGGTGACGGTGATATTCAACTAAACATTCCATAACCTAATCGGAGAGGAACATGTAACCAAGAGATTATATTATCACCTGGAGATGCTTTCTTCCTTCTTCTTACGGCCATCCTCGTCCGCCTTCTCTCTGATTTTCTGCAACGCCGACATGAGTCCTTTGAGATCGCTGCGTATGATCAACACAGAAAACACAATCGCGAGTCATAATTTAGCCAAAACCAGAAGAAACAAAGAAGAAGAAGACGAAGCGAAAAACACAAAACGGACCTAGATTCATCGGAAAACATAATCGCGAGTCACAATTTAGCAAAAACGAGAAGAAACGAAGAAGAATACGAAGCGGAAAACAAAAAAAAACGGACCTAGAATCATCGGGATCGGAATCGTCCTGGAGTTTAGCCTTGACCGTTGGCTTCTTCTTGAGCGATTGCGGCGGCTCTGGCTGAGCTCTCTTATTAGAAGTCGCCCCGGTGTTTCAATGGCCGGACAGAGGAGATGACGGTGAGGGAAAAAAAATCTCTCGCCGTTTCGCCTGCTCGAGGTTTGCGAGAGACGAAGAAAAAATAAAAACAAAACTTTCCAAGCCTTGGAAAAAATAAAACGTAACTTGGGGGAAAATGGTGACACGTTACCATAAGAACAGATCTTATTCAAAATCACTTGGACTGCTCTTGTGGGCACTATTCATTAAATTTTATTTTTAAAAGGCCCAATATCACATGGGGTGATCCACCTATAAACATGGCCTTAGCGTCTTGCCATATTTGTCAGTCTTTTACGGACAAATAAATATTTGGGTTTACCTACTGATAATACTTGGGTTTACCCTAGAATCACTTTATTCACTCTTTATTAGCTTAACAAATAAAAATAAAATAATATGCCATATCATGCTATATTTAAAAATAAATTAAAGTTAAAATTAGAAAAACAAAACAGATTATGTAAACAAAATCAGTATACATATAGCCACTCTTTTACAAACCTAAACCAAAATAAAATTTCATTTAATTGTAAAATTTAAAACTCTAATCAGTCTTTTATAAATCCAAAACGATATATAATTTCATTTTTTACGTCAAAATCTATATATATTTTCGTTTTAATTGTTAAAAACTCTGACTACTTTTTATAAACCCAAATCGATATATAATTTTGTTTTAGTTATAAAATCAAAACCCCAATCTTTTAAAAAATCTAAACCGAGATATAATTTTGTTTAATTGTAAAGACTAAACCCTCATCCTCTTTCATAAATCCAAACCGACATTAATTTTGTTTAATTGTAAAATCTAAACTCTAATGCTCTTTTATAAATCCAAACCGATATATAACCTCATTTGATTGTAAAATGTAAAAACAAACTGATATTTAACCTTGTTTAATTAAAAAAATATACAGATTTTGTTTTTTTTTAATCTGTTTTTTTTTTCTCTATTATAGTTTTGATTTTTTTTAATATAGTATGTGGGATTGGAGAATCAATTTCACAACGTCGAAGTGATTTGGGAACGGAGGCGCTATCAACCGTCCTAGTTCTGAACTGACCGTAAGACTTTCCGAAGTGAATTGAAAAGTTGTGTGTTTTTATTGATATTTGAGGCACCATCTTACAATTTGATCTATCTCTTTTATACTATCACTACAATCATTAAATTAGTACGGATTCTCCTCCGTTAATTTGGCGTTTCATTTACTGCAAATTGTAATCAAATCCCACTTGTTACGCCCTTGCTGATCCGAACTCTGAGGTGGCCCTCAGCTCGGCGAATCCCTCATCCATTCTTCTGGATTGGACCTTCATATCTTAATGGGACGCACTATCACTCTTCTTTAAGTCGGGCTGACCGACTGAAGCGACCCGACCCATTTTCTTATAGTAATAATAATATAATTAAATACTCCACAATATTTAATTACAATTCGAACAATAAACCAACAACAAATCAATATGCACAGCGGAAGACAAACCAAACCAACTCTAAATTTATATAAATACAGTATCAATCATAACCAATATAAACCAGCAACCTAGCATAATTATATCCAAGTTTCCAATAACATAACCATGAACACACAAACGAGACCCTAGATCATCCTCCTCCTCATCGCCATGATTCCACGTCACATACCTGCACACCACAAACAACAATTGAGATGCGTAAGTATTATCACAAATACTTAGTGAGACAATCCTCCAATCTACTGGGCTATACACACAAGCATTTGAGAATCCAATGTCAAACAATCATCCAACCAATACAATCAAATCAGGAAAAACAAGTGATAATCGACCGCGTACGAAGGTTGGTGTCGACCGACATCATAGTAGTGTCGATCGACACTGACAAACTGGTGTCGACCGAAACCTGCTTGACACCTCCCGAAAACTCTAGTTGTGTCGACCGACACTTCCACATAGTGTCGATCGACACTCCATAGATTTCCCGAGCCGTCCTCACTCTAGTGTCGACCAACACACTAATGGTGTCGATCAACACTGATGCCGAAGATCGTCTTCCTCGATGCTCCATTGCACATCTCTGCCTCCAAATGTTTCCCAAGCATTCCAAACTCTTCCACAAGCCACAAAAGGCCATAGAAACCCCAAATCGACCACAAGCAAGCAAGGAATTAATCAAGCAACTCAAAGAACACAAAAACATAGAATTATCAAGCTTAGATAAGTCATGGTCATGCACTTACCTCTTTTGAAGAAACTTCTAACCCAACAACGACGAATCCAACCCTTAGAAGGCTTCTCCTTCGTTCCTAGCACAAAATCTTCACTCCACAGCAATAGATCTTTCAAAACCAGCTAAGAATCTCTCCAAAAAGCCTCCAACTCTCAAGAACACTTTTTATCCCTCTAACTCTCTCTAAACAGCGACAAAACACTTTTCCAAAACCCTTTTGGTCGACTTCTTACATATGTATCCCGGTTTGGAAATCCCATTAAACCAAACCACTCCAATTCGACGATTTAAAACGATCTGGTCGAACCAGAAATAGCTGGTGTCGATCAACACTACCCTTGGTGTCGATCGACACCCATCCCCAAAATTCCCAATTTGGTTCACGAATATTACACCGACTTCCGCATCTGTGTTGAACGGGCTGACAGACTCGGTACCAACATAGTATTACTTGGTATATTACTCTATTTTCATTAGTTATGTTAAGCTAATAAGTGGTGAATAGGAAGGTAAGGTTCATCTCTAAAAATGAATCTAAATATTTTTCATTTTTATATACTTTTGGTTTTTAGATGATCTAAATTTATTTATGATACAAAGTTATACTACAAAAAAAACAAACATATTGTATCACTTAAATAGTATCACAAAACTAAGTGATATTATTTCAAATTACTTTTCAATAATTGATATAAAAATTATAATTTTACATCGGTTACAATAATTGATTTGATATTTTTATGACATCATTTCATTATAATTGATGCAAATTTAAATAATTTACATCACTTTTAAAATAATGAAACAAAATATATAAATTTACTTCACTTAATAATTGATGTATTTATTAATTTCTATTAACATCACTTAGAAAAATGATCCAAAATTTACATCATTTAAAAAATGTTGCTAGTAAAATTATGTGTCAAATTAATATATTAACTGAACTAAAAGAAAAAAAATATTATGTTACTCTTTAATCGACTAAAACTAAAATTTAAATTGAGAAAAAAAGAAAAAAAGAAAACAGAATAGCTTATATCCCACATCCGCTGTATAAAAAAATGCTCTCCTAATTAATATATTCTCTTAACTTAGTCGTACATCTTTAATGGGATAACAACTATTTGCGTGGATCCCATCATAAATACAATATAAGAGAATTTGTTAGAAATATCTTTTTTGAGATACCTTTTTCAAAAATAATTTTTTTTTGAACATTTTCATTTTTCCCCTCTTTTACACAATTACAATATATTAAATTAATTTTTAATTTTTTTTTCTGAGATTTGGATTCTCTAATTTATATTTAGAGTATAGTTTTAAGGGGTAGGGTTTAGTATTTGGGGTTTAGAGTTTAGAATTTATTTATTTTATATATTAAAAAGTGTGTTTTGAAAATAGACAGCATAGAAGGGTATTTTTGAAAAATGACATAGAATATAGGTAAATTATCAAATGAATATATAATAAACAAATATGATTCAAATATAAATAGTTAAATATTATACTAAAAAATTATTTTCATATAATTTATTATAATATTCATTTTAACATCAATTTTTCTGAAATAATATAAATATTTAACATTAGTTTTGATAAATAATGCAAATATTTTATATATAAAAATTTAGTAAAAATGATTTAAGACTTGCAACATTTTTTTAGCATCATTTAAACATGATACAAATATAATATATAAATGATGTGAAACCATTTTTTTTTTGTAGTAATTACTAAACTAAAACAAGATAGGATTTTTTTGGTAGTTTTTTCCCAAAACCAAATTGATTTTAAAAAAAAAAAAACGTGGATATCTTCTTTGTGTCGACCATTTAAAGTTTTCATCTCTTTCAATCACAAAATTTGTAGTCTAGCTCTATTTTGTCTGTCAGCAAGATTCTAAGCCACAATTCAACGCTAAAAAAAAAGATTTCGAAACAAAGTACCCAAAAAGTTGTAGAAATTTTTAAAAGCTAAAGACAAGAGGACCCAAAGATAGATTCGAGATCATAAGAATCGGGTCGTTGGGTGTTCTATCCCTTGTGTTGGCGTTAGCTAACGTCGTCAACATTGACGACGCGAACTCAAAAGCACGACAAAAGCAAAAGAAGTTTTCACATGTTATCCGAGGATGTTTTATATTACGCGACAATTTTTCAATTCAACTTTGTCGACACATATAAATTAAGATAAAAATGCAATTATCTTTGACTGTTTTAAATATCATTTTTCAGTTCAGAAAGCAAAAAAAGAAACGTGACTATAAGTTTCAATTGATAAAAAATTAAGTTTCTATTCATCAACAACCTTTTATTTTTGGCTGAACAATCATCTTTTCGTATATTTCATTCCCAAGAATTTATATTTAGAATTAAAAATTACTAGAAATAGACGAAAGCTGTTAAAGGAAATTATACAAAAAAAAACAAAAAGAAAAAACAGAGCCAATATATATCCAACAGCTAACAAACCAACACACTTCCAAAACAGTCACCGCACGAAAACAGAACCAATCTTTATTTTCTTGAGAGAGATAAAAAAAAAAAAAAATCTTTTGTTCTTGTCTGAACGGCAGATCGGAAACTGTAGGCTTATCAAGAATTATTGTTCAATCAGACAAGATCTTGTAAGAAGATTATATCACATTTCTTTGTTTCCATTTTTTTTTCTCCCCCTATTTATCTATTTTGTTCGAGGAAAATGTGATTTCATTTCTTAATCCTTTCTACTCAAATTGTTTTTGAAAGAGTTCTATCTATTATCCAATTTCTGTGGGTTTATGTGAATTTTGCTGGTCATTTCTTTTCTGATTCTGACGAAATTCAGATAATCAGCAACCTAATCTTGGTTTAAATATTGGAAAACAACAGATTTCAAACCTTTAGCGTTTGGAGTTAATTAAAATGGAATTTAACATAAATTTGTTCAAAATTTAATTTGGAATCATTGTTTTTAATTTTGGTGAATACTGGCAGTAGTTGAAATGAGAAGAGAAGTTGTTGGGTCGGTGAGCACCGATGCATCTAATGAAAGGGTTCACGTGTCTCCCAAGATAGCTGCAGAGGAAGAAGATTATGAGGTTAAGGAATGCACTGAGGAGAATTCTCTCTCTCAAAATCATAGATCTTCTAGTGTAATCACAAAGGTATTGTATTAAAGAGAAGGGATGATAATGAATTGAGATTTGAAAGTGGTTTTTTTCACTCTTTCTGTTCTTGATTATATCAGAATGATGTGAAGAAGAAGCATTTGGATCATGAAGAAGATGATTGTTCTGTTGCTTCTTCGTTAAAGAATGCAAAGTCGAAAGTAACTCATGGAACCGCTCCACGATTTAGGAGTGCACAGCGCGCTGAGAAACGCAAAGAGGTAGTTCAATTGTGTCTACTACATTTACTAATAACCTAACAGATAATATATAATAAGTTAGTTATATTCTGTTTTGTTCTTATTTTTAAAGTCTTTTTGTGATTTTAGTATTACCAAAAGCTTGAAGAGAAACACCAAGCACTTGAAGCTGAAAGGATCGAGCTTGAACAAAGGCAAAAGGCAAGAATCTTTTTAGTAACTAAATCAAGAAAAATGTTTTCTGAAAATCTAAAATGGGAAACACAAATTTGCAGGAAGAACAAGAAGCAGCTATTAAACAGCTTCGGAAAAACCTCAAGTTTAAGGCTAATCCCGTTCCTGATTTCTATTATCAAGGACCTCCCGCGAGACCAGAGCTCAAGAAGGTAAGTCTCTCATCTATGTTAGGATTTAAGATGATCTCACTTGTTTTCTTGTGCGACAAGCAAACTTATGTTCAACGATAATTAAATGTAGTATCCATTGACGCGTCCTAAGTCGCCGAAACTCAATCTGTCCCGGAGAAAGAGTTGCAGCGATGCGATTAGTACGAATGGTGAAGAGAATTCAAACTCACAGAACAGCCACAGCGTGGTAGAATAAGGTTGAAGCCCTCAAGAAGAATCCATGGAGGAAGATGTTTCTATTACCTAACTTTACTGGACCGGAGTATACCAAGCTTTTATTTCCGGTTAATTCTGGTATTTGTTCTGTTTCACAGTTGTGCTCCTCAAAACGAGTATTGATTGTTTTGTTTTGTTTTTCACGTCTGTCTCTACTTGATTTCGGTTTTAATTTTACGTAACGTTTTAATATGAAATTGTATATTTTAAGTGTTGAGGAATCTTGGATATAAAGTTTGCATCGATTATATTGGTCGTTGATTTGTATGGAGTTATAATTCCTTTGTTGCTACTTGATAGTTGAATAGAATAGTACTATAGTAGAATAGAAAATGGTATAATTGTCATCTCACTGAAATTTATACAATATAGCTTGATAGCTACAAAATCTTTGAAGAGAGCTGGACCGAACCAAAGATTTTGTTTTTGGGTCTGAATTCGGTAAAGAGAGCTAAACTGTTTGACAAGTTTAGTGTCTTAGTGATCCGTTCTCTGTTCGGTTCGCCCAAACCGAACTGTTAACCATAAACTGTAAACCATTTCAACGTGAGGAACCTACTATGAAAACTGTAATGCTCATCTCCAGCGTACCTTGGACGGTTTAATGGGTACCCTGGTCGAACTTTGGTCGAATTTGTACATAAGTTAAACGATTTGGTCGAAGAAAGGTCGAGGAATGGTCGATGGTCGAAGAAAGGTCGAGGAAAGGTCGATGGTCGATGAAGGGCCGATGGACTGTTAGCTGCTGGAAATCCGAATGTGCGAAGTAGAAATGGGATCTATTGAGAATTTATTGGGATTTTTTGACAGTGCGGATTTGTCGGACATTGTTGTCGGAAGGCTATCGTATTGCGGTACTTTCGGACAGAATTGTCGGTACGCGATCAAGAGAGGGATCGATGGATCGGTCGATCGATGTGCCATTACCGAGAGGCCATCGGTGATACAAGGATTCATGGGCCAGTTTAATGGGCCACACACGTTGGCTCGATGGTTGACGTGGCAAGAAAGATACGCGATCTTTTGGAGCTAGGGCTTCTCGTGGAAATGCGACCCTATATATAGACAGCCAATCATTTGTTAGGGCTTTCACGCATAAGAACTCCGAAAGCAACCAGATAGAGAGATCTAAGCCTTTTGTTCGAGAGTTAGTCGATGAAACGACCCGACCCATTTTTTTAAAATAATAAATAATAATAATAATAATAATAATAATAATAATAATAATAATAATAATAATAATAATAATAATAAATATTCTACAACTAATGGTCACATATAGAGAGATCTAAGCCTTTTGTTCGAGAGTTAGTCGATGAAACGACCCGACCCACTTTTTTTTAAATAATAAATAATAATAATAATATTAAATACTATACAACTAGTGGTCCCATACCCATTAGCCACCTAACCACAATCACACAACCGCGGATAACACAACAATAACATTAAACCAATAAATATCCAATAATTAAATAACCAATATTAAAACATAGCAAATATCCAATGACCAAACAACAGGAAACATAGAACCAGCAACCTAGCAATGTTCTAATGACCCAACTCTTGCAAGCTATCAATGCCATACAACAACCAATCGAGTCCCTAGAACATCCTCCTCTTTATTGCCTTGATTCCACGATCACACTTTGCCTTTACCTGCACTACAAACACAAATTGAGATGCATGAGTATTTAATAAACACTCAGTGAGGCAATCCTCCCATCTACTGGGCTATACACACAAGCAACTGAGATAGCAATGTCCAAAACAATCAACAAACAAAGCAAACAAACCAGGAAGCAAACATAGTCTCGCTGGAAGGGAGGTGTCGACCGACACCAGCCAAGTGTTGATCGATATTGGCACTCGGTGTCGACCGACACTACCCCACAGTGTCGACCGATGCTGCTCTCTGGTGTCGACCGACACCCTCCTGGTGTCGATCGACACTGACTATGCAATCACAAACCGCTCGAACCCGAGAGTCGAATCCCGCTTCCCATCACCTCCAATCCTTCCAATACTCAATCCCAAAGCTATATGAATCCGTAGGAACCCTATAGCAACCATAACAAGCAAGAAAACACCACAAACAATACCAAACAAGCAAGACAAATGAAATCTCAGGTTTAGATCAGCCATGGTCATGCACTCACCTCTTTGCACGAAGATTCTGACCAACAGCAACGAATTTAACCCTCCTAGCAAGCTTCTAGCACCTTCCTAGCTTCAGATCTCCCAAGAACAGCCAAGAAATCTCACCAATCCTCCCAAAAACTCAAGAACGCTTCTTTTCTCTCTTTTTCCTCAAAAAAACTCTAAGCGGCGATAGAAAACAACTTTCCAAAACCCTTATGTCAACAATCCACTTAAATACCTCGGTCCAATGGTTTTTCTTAAACCAAACCGATCCAAATTGGTAATTAAATCGAACTGGTCGAACCAAAATTTAATGGTGTCGATTAACACTACCCTTGGTGTCGACAGACACCCATCCCCAAAACGCAGAGTTTTAGTTTGCGGATGTTACAGTCAAGAATCCGAGAGCGGCTGACGAGGATCTAAGGCGTTGGTCGAGAAATCTGGGTAAGTGTCGGCTGAACTTTGTGTTTAGCGATATTTTACCGAGAACTATCTGAATGGGAACGTTGATCTGTACTGTTATGTAGTTTCCAGTGGTTAGTGTTATCTGATCGAGAGATCTGATCGAGGGTGGCTCCAGCTGTTCGAGAAAATCGCGATAAGAGGTGTCAGAATTTGTGTCTGAGTGCGTAAGGTGAGTGCGTGACCGTGGCCGAGTCTAGAGTCGTTTCTTGCATAGATTTATCGAAGTCTTTGATTGTTTGCTTGTCAAGTTTTATGTTATTATCGCGATAATGTCTTGATGATTAATCGATGGTGGTTCCGATAATTGTCTTGACGGTATGTTATGTTTATGACTTGCATGATTGACTTGTTGAATCGATTGTTTGAATGTGTTTTCTGGATTGAGCCTAGTGAGACGGGACGACCGCTCCACTAAGCAAATCCGTTTGCTTACGCCTCCTTTGGTTGTAGGAAAAGAAAATTACTTTGATGCTAACGAAAGTGGCTGAACCAGCTCGTGGTACTAAGGCGTGGAAAGGAAGGATGGTGGATTTGGATAGTTTATCTTTTGGTCTAGTATGATAAAACGATGTAATAGTTTATTAGCAAACTTGCCGTTGTACTAGAACCCTGATTTAAATTCAATTAATCTGTTTTATGCATTTAAGACTTTTCTAATCGAACCATCGCCGGAAAAAAATGTTAAGTGAATCAGAGCAGTAACACCGACTAAGTATCTAACCTGTGTGACTATCATCGTGTATCGTGGTCGGTAAAATATTAAATGGGTTAGGGTATTTCAATTGGTATCAGAGCATGGTCGATTCTAGGACAGTCTAGCATAAAACATCCATCCTTCCGAAGCCTAATGTCTCACGGTAAGACTGGTTGTTGTGTGAGTGTGAAATAAGTTAGTATTGGAACTCACTTAGTGTCAAACATGGTATTTGCAGATGGTGAGGAATACCCGTAACGGTTCTAGCAATGGTACTGCTGGCAACGGTGTTGGCAACGGTACGGGCGGTAATGTTGTCGGCAATGGTTGTGGTGCACAAGTTGAAATGGGACAAGTTTGGGAGTGTTGGCGCAAATCTTGGAAAGATTGGCTCCACAACCAGCTGCAAATCCACCAGTGCGGAATGTGCCACCCGCGGTACCAGAAGTTCCATATGCTGAAATTGGGAACTAAGTACTTCTCTGGTGGTGCAAAGCCTATTGAGGCGGATGAATGGAGAAGTCGGCTTGAGAGGAACTTTAGTCCTGTTTGGTGTCCACAGGAGTATCAAAAGGACATTGTTGTTCATTACTTGGCTGATGAATCACATACTTGGTGGTTTAGGTGTAGCCAATCAGTTGCCGAATCTGAACTGTTCGTGGAAAACTTTCTGGGACATGTTTCAAGCTAAGTACTTCCCACAAGAAGTGCGTGACCGGCTTGAAACTGAGTTCTTGGACTTGCGCCAAGGGACAATGACTATGAGGGAATATGAAGCTGAGTTTAATCACCTTAAGAGGTATTGGGGACATGAAATGGAGGAAGAGCAGGTTCAGGTTTGCCGATTCCTACGAGGGATAAGGATAGATGTTCGCAACCTTTGCATGATTTGTAACTATGCGACCCTTTCCAAACTTGTGAAAAAGGCGGCGATGCTAGAAGATGGTCTTGTAGAGGAAGCAAAGATGGTGTTTAAGCACGTGTCAACCCCGACGGTATAGCAAGGTAAACCAGAGAACGGTGCCGGACAAAAGAAAAGCTGGGGGAAAAAGGGTTTCTTAGGAAACCGAGTGTGCTCCACTTGTTAAAAGGTTCACTCTGGTACGTGCAGACTCCTTACTGGGGAGTGTCTTTGATGTGGTAGCAAGAACCACAAGATAACTGACTGTCCAGAGAGGGAGAGAGTTGCTGACATGCGAGTGTGTTACAATTGCGGTGATCCTGGTCACTTAAGGCCGATCTGTCCGAAGCTTGGGCAGCAAACTCGGAAAAGGGCAAATGAGTCGCTGCCATTGCCACCTCCATTGAAGAGGCAAGCTTTAATGCCAAGGTTTTATTCCATCTTCGAGGAGTCTATTGAGCCAAGCACTTCTCATCCGATCACTGGTAAGTCCTATCACTTACCTTAGCAAATTTTTGTGTGGAATTGCTTGTTGCTTGTCGCGTTAGTTCTTAGCATTCTAGGTGAATGTGTAGGGACCATAATCATGGGTGGTGTGGAACCCATGTCTTGTTCGACTCCGGTGCATCACATTGTTTTGTATGCCCGGAGATGATCGGAAAAGGTGGGTTCTTAAAGGAACCTAGGGATAATTTTTGATTGGTTCAAGCGGCTGGTGGTCAAGTGATGATGACTTATGGGATAGTTCGAAACATCTCAGTGATGATTGGTGGATTGGACATGCCAGCGGACTTGAAGATTTTCCAAGTGAAAGCTCACGATGTTATCCTAGGAATGGATTGGCTCGACAAATATATGGCGTACTTGGACTGCCACCGAGGGAGAGTTCTCTTCGAGACTGCTAAGGGAATGCTGGTTTATCGAGGGATTCAACCGGTATAGGGAAGCTTGATTGTCACAGAAAAGCGGAGAAAATGATTGAGAAGGGCCGTGAAGCGTATTTGGCTTTGATCACTACAGTTGAAGTTGGTTTGGATGATGAACTCAAGGACATTCCGGTGGTACGGGAATTTAAGGATGTATTCAGAGCATTGACTGGTTTACCACCAACGCGTTTGGATTCATTTACCATCGAGTTGGAACCAGAGACAACACCTATCTCTAAGGCTCCTTATTGGATGTCACCGGCTGAGATGGCCGAATTGAAAAAGCAACTAAGTGAGCTGATGGAGAAATGATTTGTAAGACCGAGTAGTTCACCATGGGGCGCACCGGTACTCTTTGTGAAGAAGAAGGATGGCACCTTCAGACTTTGCATTGACTATCGTAGACTGAACAGAGTGACGGTGAAAAATAAGTATCCGCTTCCAAGGATTGACGAGTTGCTGGACCAACTCCGAGGCGCTACTTGTTTCTTGAAGATAGATTTGGCTTCAGGCTATCAACAAATTCCGATAGAAGAGTCGGATATCCGCAAGACGGCCTTTCAGACAAGGTATGGACACTATGAATTTGTTGTCATGTCATTTGGGCTGACCAATGCGCATGTGGCTTTTATGAAGCTGATGAATAACGTATTCCAGGAATACTTGGACGAGTTTGCTATCTTTTTTATCAATGACATATTGTTCTACTCAAGGAACCCGGAGGATCACGGTGTTCACTTAATTAAAGTGATGAGTAAGCTAAGAGAGCATAAGTTGTTCGCCAAGCTAAGTAAGTGCAGCTTTTGGCAGAAAGAAATCAGATTTTTGGGCGATGTGGTGTTGGATATAAAGGAGTGTCCGTCGATCATGAAAAGATTAAGTCAAAGGCGGACTGGCCTAGATAGCAGAACGCGTCTAAGATAAGGAGTTTCCTGGGTTTGGCTGGCTATTACCGACGTTTTGTTAAGGGATTTGCAAGCATGGCGCAACCAATGAAGAAGTTGACGGGTAAAGATGTACCATTTTGTGTGGTCGGCTGATTGTGAAAATAGCTTTGTAAAGCTAAAGGAAATGCTGACAAGTGCATCGGTGTTGGTATTACCGGAACCAAATGAGCCATATGTGGTCTACACAGATGCATCTAGAAGGGGACTAGGATGCATGTTAATGCAACATGGCAAAGTAATCGCTTATGCGTCGCGACAGCTGAGGAAAGATGAGGAGAATTACCCTACGCATGATCTTGAGATGGCGGCCGTAGTGTTTGCTTTGAAGATTTGGTGATCTTACCTTTATGGTGGGAAAGTTCAAGTCTTTACGGATCATAAAAATTTGAAATACATCTTCACGCAAGAAGAGTTGAACTTGCGACAGCAAAGATGGATGGAGCTAGTGGCTGACTACGACATTGAAATCGCCTACCATCCGGGTAAGGCAAACCTCTTGGCCGACGCATTGATTCGGAAGAGAATGGCCACGACTATGGAGAAAGATATGGAAAATCTGGTTAGCATAGTTGGAACCTTGTGCTTAGAAGCATTGACAGATAAATTGGAACCGTTGGGCTTGGGAGCCGCGGACCAAGCTGATTTATTGACCCGCGTCCGGCTAGCACATGAAAAGGACGACGAACCGATTAAGTTGTCAAAGAATGATAAGGCCAAATTTCAGACTTCAAACAATGGGACAATCATAGTGAATGGTCGAGTGTGTGTTCCGAAGGATAAGGAATTGCGGAAAGGAATTCTGAAGGAAGCACACCAATCTAAGTTCTTGATACACCCAAGATCAACAAAAATGTATCGAGTTTGCAGCTTGTCCAACCTGTCAAAGGGTTAAGGCGGAACATCAAGTTCCAGGAGGGCTGTTGCAAAGTTTGCCAATTCCTGAATGGAAATAGGACATGATCACCATGGATTTTGTCACTGGTTTGCTTGTGTGCGACAAGAAGGATTCGATATGGGTTATTGTTGATCGGCTAACAAAGTCTGCGCATTTCATTGCGATGAATAAGAAAGATGGTGCAGAGAAGCTTGCGGAGCTGTATGTGGAGAACATTGTGCGGTATCATGGAGTGCCGGCCAGTATAGTATCATACCGCGACTCCAAGTTTACTACGACATTTTGGAAGGCACTTCAGAAACGGTTTGGTACACAGATTAACATGAGTACAACGCATCACCTACAAACGGACGGGCAGTCCGAGCGTACTATTCAAACACTAGAGGATTTGTTGAGAGCTAGTGTTCTTGACTGGGGTGGGAATTGGAAGGACTACTTGCATTTGGCGGAGTTTGCCTATAACAATAGCTATCAAGCAAGTATTGGAATGTCACCATATGAAGCGTTGTATGGGCGACCTTGTCGAACGCCGCTGTGTTGGACGCAAGTGGGGGAGCGAAGTATCTATGGCAGGGACTTTGTTGAGGAAACAACTGAAATAATCAAAGTCTTACATGTTAAGATGAAAGAGGCACAAAACCGACAGAAGAGCTATGCGGATAAGCGTCAGAGAGAGTTAGAATTTCAAGTTGGGGATATGGTTTATCTCAAGACAGTTACCTACAAGGGTAAGGACCGCGCTGCCTTGAACCCAAAACTCACCCTGCGGTACATGGGACCGTACCGGATTCTAGAAAGAATTGGATCAGTTGCGTACCGGTTAGAGTTGCCACCGGCGATGGCTGCATTTCACAAAGTGTTTCATGTGTCTATGCTAAGGAAATGCATAACGCACCGGGAGAATGTTGCCTCCGAGCCTCCACTAGATTTGCAAGAGAATTTGACTATCATTGGGATACCAGTCTGAATCATAGGAACAAAGCTGAGAACGGATCAGAAGAAGAAAGTCAAATTGATTCAAGTAGTGTGAGATTGTGATGGAGAAGAATAAACTACTTGGGAACCAGAAGAGGTGATGAAGGTAAACTTCTAGTCAATGGTTTGAGAAGCGGGAAGTATCAAAACAGAAATCCTAGATTTGAGGGCGAATAGATTCTAAGTGGGGGAGAGCTGTAACGCCCATCTCCAGCGTACCTTGGACGGTTTAATGGATACCCTGGTCGAACCTTGGTCAAATTTATACATAAGTTAAACGGCTTGGTCAAAGAAAGGTCGAGGAAAGGTCGATGGTCGAAGAAAGGTCGAGGAAAGGTCGATGGTCGATGAATGATCGATGGATGGTCGATGGATGGTCGATAAATGGTCGATGAATGGTCGATGAATGGTCGATGAAGGGTCATTGGACTGTTAGCTGATGGCAATTCGAATGTGCAAAGTAGAAATGGGATCTATCGAGAATTTATCGGGATTTTTGGATAGTGCAGATTTGTCGGACATTGTTGTCGGAAGGCTATCGTTTCGCGGTACTTTCGGACAGGATTGTCTGTACGCGATCGAGAGAGGGATCGATCGATCGATCGATCGATCGATCGATCGATCGATGGGCCATTACCGAGAGGCCATCGGTGATACAAGGGTTCATGGGCCAGTTTAATGGGCCACGCACGTTGGCTCAATGGTTGACGTGGCAAGAAGGATACGCGATATTTTGGAGCTAGGGCTTCTCATGGAAATGTGACCCTATATATAGACAGTCGACCATTTGTTAGGGTTTTGACGCATAAGAACTCCTAAAGCAACCAGATAGAGAGATCTAAGCCTTTTGTTCGAGGGTTAGTCGAGAATCCGAGAGCGGCTGACGAGGATCTAAGGCGTTGGTCGAGAAATCTTTGTAAGTGTCGGCAGAACTTTGTGTTTAGTGATATTTTACCGAGAACTATCTGAATGGGAACATTGATCTGTACTGTTATGTAGTTTCCGATGGTTAGTGTTATCTGATCGAGAGCGGCTCCAGCTGTTCGAGAAAATCGCTACAAGAGGTGTCAGAATCTGTTTCCTAGTGCGTAAGGTGAGTGCGTGACCGTGGCCGAGTCTAGAGTCGTTTCTTGCATAGATTTATTGAAGTCTTTGATTGCTTGCTTGTCATGTTTTATGTTATTTATCGCGATAATGTCTTGATGATTAATCGATGGTGGTTCCGATAATTTTCTTGACGGTATGCTATGTTTATGACTTGCATGATTGACTTGTTGAACTGATTGTTTGAATGCGTTTTCTGGACTGAGCCTAGTGAGATGGGACGACCGCTCCACTAAGCAAATCCGTTTGCTTACGCTTTGATATGCTCAAATTTACTCTAGAGCTACTCCCTCAAATTAAGAGATCAATGCAGAACTTAGGGGTCAAATTCCACAAGGACTCAAGACTACACAATAAATTATAGAGTTTTTTTAATTATGCTAAACAAATTAATTTGAATTGAAATAACAATGCATAATATTATATAAAGCTGTGAAAATTCAATGGATCAAAAAGCTAGGTTTAGGAAATTTCTCAGGAAATTACAAATTATTAAATCAATAAATAAATTAGGATTCAAGCAATCAGGAAATCAATTATATTCTCATATCAATCAATAATCCTAAGATCTAAATCCAGATGACTAATCAAAGATCTAGCATTAAGAACAACCTATGATGAAGATCTAGAAAGATATTGAATCCTAAAAAAACAGATCTAATAATTCATAAAAACCCTATGAAAAACCCTGAACCTAACAAGCAAACTACTCAGACATATTCAATTAAGAACAAAACATAATTCTGAATAATAAGCAATAGAGATTAAAAGAGTAAAAGAGAGTTCAAGAATTCTTCTCCACAAAGCAGATCTCTCTCTCTCCAAATCTCTCAAAATCTCACAGGATTGCAGAAAAAATAATAATTGCTAGAAAACAACTTAATGGTTTGTAAAACCTAAAAATACTATTTATATGTCCTAAAACATGTCAAAGATTTGTGTTGCAATTATGGAAAACTTTGGGGCAGATTTGTAAAACTTCCAAAACTTGAGTCGTCTTGCGGCTAACAGGGGTGTCGACCGACACCAAGGCTGGTGTCGATCGACACCATCTCCTCTGATTGATTCCAAGTTGATTTCCTCCAAATTATTGCTCCAAACTGATCCAAATTGCTACACTTTGCTCTATCCATGCTAAAATCCTAGAATACCTGCAAAGTCTCCAAAACATCCTAGAAATACATCAAAAGACACTAAAAGACTCCTTATATCATGGTTAAAAACCACAAAAACCATGATATATCAACTCCCCTAGACTTAGCCTTTGCTTGACCTCAAACAAAACATAAGCTTAGACCTGTGAAAGAGGTTTGAAAACTGGGAACTCACTCAAGTGCTGAAGATTCTTATTCGCACTCTTCATTTACCTGACTCAAGAACTTACTTCTTANCACAAAGCAGATCTCTCTCTCTCCAAATCTCTCAAAATCTCACAGGATTGCAGAAAAAATAATAATTGCTAGAAAACAACTTAATGGTTTGTAAAACCTAAAAATACTATTTATATGTCCTAAAACATGTCAAAGATTTGTGTTGCAATTATGGAAAACTTTGGGGCAGATTTGTAAAACTTCCAAAACTTGAGTCGTCTTGCGGCTAACAGGGGTGTCGACCGACACCAAGGCTGGTGTCGATCGACACCATCTCCTCTGATTGATTCCAAGTTGATTTCCTCCAAATTATTGCTCCAAACTGATCCAAATTGCTACACTTTGCTCTATCCATGCTAAAATCCTAGAATACCTGCAAAGTCTCCAAAACATCCTAGAAATACATCAAAAGACACTAAAAGACTCCTTATATCATGGTTAAAAACCACAAAAACCATGATATATCAACTCCCCTAGACTTAGCCTTTGCTTGACCTCAAACAAAACATAAGCTTAGACCTGTGAAAGAGGTTTGAAAACTGGGAACTCACTCAAGTGCTGAAGATTCTTATTCGCACTCTTCATTTACCTGACTCAAGAACTTACTTCTTATACTTAACCATGAGAAGCAATCAACATTCCTTACTCAAATCCCACAATCCTCTGGAATCTCTGAAATCTCCGAAATCTCCATTGTCATCTCATTACATAAATTAAAGCAAGTACATGTGAGTTCTTACCTTTGGTGTATCGATCAGTGGCTAATGGACTCTCTTCAGGCCAAGAAATTCTTTATACATCTCCTTTCCTCTCCCTCTTCGCACTTCCAAAGGGCTGATTTCTCCCAAATTTTCTCTCTTTTTTTTTTCTCTTCAAAGGTGTAAGCGAATACCGGGGTCATCGGTAATTTACCTACCCCTNAGTCGTCTTGCGGCTAACAGGGGTGTCGACCGACACCAAGGCTGGTGTCGATCGACACCATCTCCTCTGATTGATTCCAAGTTGATTTCCTCCAAATTATTGCTCCAAACTGATCCAAATTGCTACACTTTGCTCTATCCATGCTAAAATCCTAGAATACCTGCAAAGTCTCCAAAACATCCTAGAAATACATCAAAAGACACTAAAAGACTCCTTATATCATGGTTAAAAACCACAAAAACCATGATATATCAACTCCCCTAGACTTAGCCTTTGCTTGACCTCAAACAAAACATAAGCTTAGACCTGTGAAAGAGGTTTGAAAACTGGGAACTCACTCAAGTGCTGAAGATTCTTATTCGCACTCTTCATTTACCTGACTCAAGAACTTACTTCTTATACTTAACCATGAGAAGCAATCAACATTCCTTACTCAAATCCCACAATCCTCTGGAATCTCTGAAATCTCCGAAATCTCCATTGTCATCTCATTACATAAATTAAAGCAAGTACATGTGAGTTCTTACCTTTGGTGTATCGATCAGTGGCTAATGGACTCTCTTCAGGCCAAGAAATTCTTTATACATCTCCTTTCCTCTCCCTCTTCGCACTTCCAAAGGGCTGATTTCTCCCAAATTTTCTCTCTTTTTTTTTTCTCTTCAAAGGTGTAAGCGAATACCGGGGTCATCGGTAATTTACCTACCCCTCGCTTCTAAGCTTTGTTTGATCATTTGACTCAAGAGTAGAATAATGAGGTCACAGGTAATTTACCTACCTCTCTAATTTGATCAAAATCATATAATCTTTTATTCTCTTTTTTTCTGATCTTTTTTTTTTTTTTTTTTNTTTTTTTTTTTGTTTTAAAGTACTGAAGGGAAGAGAGAGGGGAGACATACTTTGAAAAATTGCACTGTCTTGTATGGCGCGAAGAAGAAGTCTAGTCCACTAATTTCCAACTCCCTAGGCAAGAGAATTAAGTCCAATTAAAATCTTGATAAAAGTTGAGACAATGTTAGATCAATCAGATATCCATTGAATAAGGGCTTCCAGGATTGTTGATAAGGCTCATAGTCTTTCTATGCTTCAGTTCTGAGATCAAGAATAGTAAAATAATCATTAGAGTGTTAGCCAAATAAGATAAATCATTAGTTAAGATCATAATTCCCAAAGACAAAAAGAAAAATTTTGAAATATTTGACTCAAACTTTTTGGTTTTAACTGACACAACTGAAACTCAAAAACAAAAACGTAGTTAGTAGATAACCTCCCCCATGCTTAAACAACACTGTCCCCAGTGTTATCAAGCCTAAGATTGGCAAAAGAAAAATAAAATAAATATAAATGAAAAGCAAAGGAAAAAGAAAATCCTACCAGTGGGTTGCCTCCCACTAAGCGCTTGTTTTCAGTCATTAGCTTGACTTTGCTGGAGCTCATGCATCCGGTGGATTGAAACATGGCATTGAGGTCCTCTTCATCCAAGGTGGTGTATAAGCTTTAGGGGCATGAGGTCTGCCAAGGATGTGAGGAACAGGAACAGGACCAGGGCGGGATTTAGGGATGGGTTTGCTTCTCTTATGTCCTACAAAATCATCAATAGAAGAAACAAGCGCTCTACGATAATCTTGTGGCTTGGTTAACTGCAATAAAGTTTTCGTACCTTTGAAGTTCTTGTTGATGATAGAAGGAAGTTTAGGAGAAGGAGATGCGTACCTTGGCCTTACCTGAGGACTATGGAGTGTGGATTGGTGACTCTTCTGTTTGGGAACAGGTTTTTGACACTGAGCCTGATGCTCGTCTTGCAGCAACTTCCTCAACAGAAAAAATTTGTCCATCATTAATAGGAGCTTTCCTTAGCTTATCCATCTCAAAATTCATACTCAAACCTTCCACATTCAGTGTTATGTGTCCCTTCTGCACATCAATGATGGCACCAGCTGTAGCCAAGAAAGATCTTCCTAAGATGAGAGGATCTTTAGGCTCTATATCATACTTCAGCACCACAAAGTCAGTGGGAATCATGAAGTTTCCAACCTTAATTGGAATATCCTCTAAAACACCTTCAAGAATTCTTCGGGATCGATCAGCCAAGATAAGAGAAATCTGAGTTGGCTTGTATTCTGTCATCCCAAGTCTCACAGCAACAGAATGTGGCATCAAGTTGATACTAGAGCCAAGATCACAAAGTGAGTTAGCAAACCTTCACTGAATTGCTTAGCATTCCTACACTGAATTGCTGCACTCACTTTCTCAGTGACCACCACTTCTTGCTTCCTCTCTTTCCTCGTTTGAACAGGCTGGTTTAACAGAATTGCACTAACTTCCAGGATCTTCCAGGATCTGGTAACTTCTTAGCATTCCTACACTGAATTGCTGCACTCACTTTCTCAGTGACCACCACTTCTTGCTTCCTCTCTTTCCTCGTTTGAACAGGCTGGTTTAACAGAATTGCACTAACATCTTTTGTAAGTAGTGCTCCTTCCTTAGGGCTCTAGCCATTTGATACCATTCGCTTCACATACCGCTTGAGTCCAGGAGAAAACTTGACTGCATCAATAAAAGGCATCTCAATCATCACCTTTTCCATCATTGCCTTGCATCTAGCTTCCTGCATCTCCTGCTTAGAGTTTCGTGGCTTAGGAAAAGGAATTTTAGGTTTGTACACCCTCTCAGCACCTGCTGGAGCCTGAGATTTTGCAGTTTCTGGGTTCGTCTGAGATGAGTGTCGACTGACACCCAGGTGGTGTCGATCGACAACATCATATGAAGCCGAGAGATTTGTCGATTTCTCTCCTTTTTCTGCAGAAGCAATTTCACCATCATCTTCATCTCTCACTGATTTGGAATTGCAAGCATGCTTGGGGTTTCACTTAGTTCTTCCAGGAAGAAAACCCTCTTGTCGTTTGACAGACCTAGTAGTCTGAATAACTTGATTATCTAGCTTCTTTACATGAATGTTCAATGCATCTATCTTCCCATTCAGCTCAGTGTAGACATCTTTCCATTGAATGTCACAGTTAACTGCTCTTGACCTTGCAAAATTTGCTCTCGCATGGCTTCCATTCGACTCTCAGAAGTCTGTGGAGGTGGAGACTGATAAGATGAATTTCCATAGGTTCTTGTAAAACCGTTGTTCTGTTGCTGCTTTTGATACTCTGGCTTGAGAGTGTAGCCTGAAGAGTTCCCACTGTAAGGCCTATTGCCTTGCGGATTACCAAATCTCTGTCCCTGATACCCAACTCCATACACATAGTTGACATTCTCCTCTGTATTCGCTGGCTCTGGCTCAACTTCAGCAGCCAATTTGACTGACTTCTTGCCCACAAAGAGATTGTGCACGGAATCCAGCTTAGCATTAACAGAAGCTAACTGGTTTGAATCAAATCCTCCATGCAATTTCTTCCTTTCAGCATCTGCTCCCTTAGTGCTATTGCTAGAGACCAAATTCTCAATCAAATCTTCAGCATCTTCTGGAAATCTTGTTTTGAAATTCCCATGACTTGCAGCATCCAAAGCTAACTGATACTTACAGTCACACCCTCTGAAAAAGATACTCAGCAGTTGTACCCTTGAAAAATCATGGTGTGGACAGTCCCTCTGATTGAATCTCACCCAAGCTGCCTTGAAAGCTTCATCTTGTCCTTGCTTGAATGAAGAGATCTTGACTCTCAGCTCATCAGACATTGCATCATCATAAAAATAATTAAGGAAAGCCACCTTAATTTGTTGCGAAGATGTCAAAGATCCAGGTGGCAACTATTTTAACCATTGAGATGCTTCTCCAGCAAGTGAGTATGGAAAGAGCTAGCAGAATATGTAATCCTCAGTCACTCCATTGGCCTTGATACTAGTCACAAGATCTTCAAAATGCTCAATGTGGTCCAAAGGCTTCTCATGGAGTAGGTTAGAGAAAGGTCTCTGCCCAACTAGCTGAAAGTAAGCAGGCTTCAGCTCAAAGTCATTCCTTTGGAATGGAGGAAGAACAATAGCAGACCGATTTTCATACACAAGATCAGCCTGGTTGTAGTCAGCAATTGTCCTGATCAAGTCTCGGTTCTGCTCCTGTCTTCGAACTAGGTTTAGGATGTGGTTGGCAGCTCCACGTATGTCTGTAGGAAGGGGGTGTCGACCGACACCCTGTTGGTGTCGATCGACACCATTGACAACAACAGCCTGCTCGTCGCCAACATCAGCTTGCTCGTTGACAACAACAGGTTCAGCAATCACATTGCCTTCTACATCAAGCTTTTGGGCCCGCTCATTGCACAAGTGGCCCTCTTGATCCCTCAAAGCACCATCCTCATCACGCATCAGAATGATTGTGTTAACCATCTTCAAGGATTTGGTTGCTTTTCGATTTTCACGCTCAAGTTTTCCCAACTCTTGGTTTGAAAGCTTCAAAGTTGGACCAGTCTTATTGTTTCTAGTGTTAGGCCTAGGAGGCATGCACCTGAAACACACAAGAGAAAAGAAAACAAAAGCGTGTAAGTTTCAAATAAAAAGAAAAATTTAGACAAAATCAAAAACTCAAATCTAATGGTAAATCAAAGAGTCCCCAGCAACGGCGCCAATATTTGATATGCTCAAATTTACCCTAGAGCTACTCTCTCAAATTAAGAGATCAATGTAGTACTTAGGGGTCGAATTCCACAAGGACTCAAGACTACACAATAAATTATAGAGTTTTTTTAATTATGCTAAATAGATTAATTTGAATTGAAATAACAATGCAAAATATTAAATAAAGCTGTGAAAATTCAATGGATCAAAAAGCTAGGTCTAGGGAATTTCTCAGTAAATTACAAATTATTAAATCAATAAATAAATTAGGATTCAAGCAATTAAGAACAGATCTAGAACTCTAAACACTTCTGTAAAATAAATCAGTTCTCACTGAAATATTATCTAGATTAAAAACCAGAAAATCTAAATCTCTTTGTAAAATTCTAGGTTAAAAATCAGCTTTAAAAACATGTTTAGATTGTTCACAAAATCACTAAATCAAATCTCTTTGCAAGAAGTAATTTTGTTCATCAAAAGATTTTATTAGGAAAATCAATTATATTCTCATATCAATCATTAAGAACAACCTATGATGAAAATCTAGAAAGATATTGAATCAAAAATAAACAGATCTAATAATTCATAAAAACCCTATGAAAAATCCTGAAACTAACAAGCAAACTACTCAGACATATTCAATGAAGAACAAAACATAATTCTGAATAATAAGCAATAGAGAATAAAAGAGTAAAAGAGAGTTCAAGAATTCTTCTCTACAAAGCAGATATCTCTCTCTCTCCAAAGCTCTCAAAATCTCACAGGGTTGCAGAAAAAAAAAAATTGCTAGAAAACAATTTAGTGGTTTGTAAAACCTAAAAATGTTTTTTATATGTCCTAAAACACGCCAGGGAAAACTTTGGGGCAGATTTGTAAAACTTCCAAAACTTGGATCTTCTTGCAGCTAACAGGGGTGTCGACCGACACCAAGGGTGGTGTCGATCGACACCATCTCCTCTGATCGATTCCAAGTTGATTTCCTTCGGATTATTGCTCCAAACTGATCCAAATTGCTCCACTTTGCTCCATCCATGCTAAAATCCTAGAAAACCTGCAAAGACTCCAAAACATCCTAGAAACACATCAAAAGACACTAAAAGACTCCTTATATCATGGTTAAAAACCACAAAAACCATGATATATCACGCCTCATTTGGATGCAGGAAAAGGAAATTGCTTTGATGCTAACAAAAGTGGCTGAACCAGCTCGTTGGACTAAGGAGCGGAAAGGAAGGATGGTGGATTTGGGTAGTTTATCTTTTGGTCTAGTATGATAAAACGATGTAATAGCTTATTAGCGAACTTGCTGTTGTACTAGAACCCTGCTTTAAATTCAGATAATCTGTTTTCTGCATTTAAGACTTGTCTAATCGAACCATCGCCGGAAAAAAATGTTAAGTGAATCGGAACAGTAACTCCGACTAAGTATCTAACTTGTGTGACTATCATCGTGTATCGTGGGTGGTAAAATGTTAAATGTGTTAGGGTATTTCAAAAACTCTCTTATTGTTTTTCAGATCTTTGCTTTTCTCCTTTTGTCAACACAAGCTTCATACCCTCTGGTGGGAAAAGAGTGTTTAACTCTGCCTTTTTTTTAGCCACTCAAACTTAACAGTTCTCCTCTGTTTCTTTACATCTTTGTATGTTCTTGTGAGTTCATAGATCAATCTTTTCCAAGTCTCGAATGTAGATTGTTGTGAATGAGTCTTTGCCATCAAATCTTGCCTTCTAGAGGCAGATGATTAATTTTCAATTCCGGTGACTAGCGCTATTTGATTAGAGAGAAACAGAGGAACCAAATCATACAAGACTCTGAGAGCTACATCAGGTTACCGTTGCTCAACATCTCATGCAAACCAAAAAACTTCTACATTATGCATATATAACTAAACGTCTAAACCTATATGTTAATAAGGCTGAAGCCATATTTGTGATGCAAGAAATATACAAGGCCAGTTTAATTAATCAGGTATGAGCTGATTGTGAAGAGGGTAATCTTGAATGGTTATGCTCGCCTTCATAAGTCACTATTAGCATCGAAGTTTCATCTACACATCGCTCAACATGCTTCCTCGCTGGACAGCCTCGCACAGTGCTACATTTATCCTCTGCAACAATGAAAAACAAGAAGCAATTATAAACCAAACATATGACCAAAGTCCAATGTTATTTTCTTTTTCTTGTGATGTTACTTACATAGGATGAGGAGAACCCTTTATTGGCTTTTATCGATATTTCCTCCACGAATATTCATCCGGAGGTATATCCGCAATCTTGTTACTGATTGCTGGTACTTTAATCGATCGTTTCACCCTCAGTTTCCTGTAAAAAAACTCCAAAACATCAAATCAAATAAACTCTTGGGACAATATTTCTCAAAGAATTTAAAAAATAAAAAACAAACAAACACCTTTTCTTGGAACAGTGACATTTGCTTCTACTTCCACATATCAAACTACCAGAGCAACTAGTCCTCTTGGGATGCTGTGACATATGATCGGATCCTTGAGGTAGTCCGAACAAATGAAACGAGTTCCTACCGTAATCCGTCACACTATGATCCATGCTAAGAGATGAAACAAACGATCTTGATCCATTTGAGATACTAAGGGAATAACAACTACCACCACAAGATCCATCAAACTTAAGACTTTAACCACTTTTGCTCCTAGAGAATACTCCGTGTTGGTGGCTATAAATAAACTGATAAGGTTTTGGATCAACAGCTCAGAAAGAAGGTGGCTTTAGCTCAAGAAACTGAAAGAGCAGATTTGAGATCAGAGCTCTGACAAGGTAGGACACTGCAAAGACAGAGGTCTGAGCTGTTGACATGGCACGAGATGCTGATGTGGCGGAAGCTTGTTGGACATGGTGATGAGACACATGATATGGTAGGACGAGCAAGCTGGATATACTCGAATATACATAGAAGATTGAGAGAATATTTTGTGAAGAGAGGATAAGGAAGGATTTCTATTTTGTTAGGAATATTTATTTAGAACTCTTTGATGCAAGGTTAAATAGACAAGGCTAGCCGCAGAAAAGGGTTAGCACTGGGGAGCATAATTTGTGAGATTAGTTATCTTCAAGCAATCATTAAAAGCTTAGAAGGTGAGTGTTGTTTATCTCTTTTGGATCTAAACAGGGTGTTGTGTTAGATAGATAAAAGAGTATGTTGAGTTTCAAGTCTAGTAAGAAACGTGAGTTTTTATATAAGATTGAATAAAAGCGTTTGCTTGGCGCGTTCCAAGCGGTTCTAGTTGTAGTGTGCGTCTCTATACCCTAAGAATTGGTATCATAGTGGACATCTGATAAAAGTTCTGGTATCTTTTCAACAGGTGAGATCTTGCGGCAAGGGTATGGAGAAATCACTAGGGTATGTTGCGTTACCAAAACCTTTGAAACTTGATCTAGAGTGTTTTGGTTATTGGAAAGTTACGGTCAAGCAGGCCATCTCAATCATTGATATGGAAGCTTGGTTTGTTGTGGAGGATGGCTGGTCACCTCCTATGGAGAAGGATGAGAAAGGTGAATTGGTTCCTAAGCACATGAAGAAATGGACAGCCGAGGAAAAAGCAAAATCTAAGCATAACTCACAAGCACTGTCTGTTATCTTCAATGCTCTGCCAAGGGATATCTTCAACCAAGTACAGGGATGTGTGGCTGCCAAGGAAGCATGAGATATTCTGGTTGTCACGTTTGAAGGCACAAGCATTATTAAGCGCACCAGACTGGACAATCTTGCATCTGACTTTGAAAACATACACATGACTGAGAATGAATCAGTTGCTCACAACAGTAGTCGGTTGAGTGGGATCGCACAAGAAGCTGTGGTTTTGGGGAAGCGATACAAAGATAAAAAGCTGGTGAAAAAGTTTCTAAGAAGCCTACCTAATAAATTCCAACCATACAGGTTTGCTATAGACGTGTCTCTCAACTCTGATGAACTCAAGTTTAATCAAGTAGTATAGATGATGCAGGCATTTGAACTGCAACTGAAAAAGAAGGAAAACTGAATGAGAAGTCTTTTGCACTCAAGGCAATGGAGGAACAGAAAGCTGCAGAATCCCAAGAGGCTGCGGATGAAGAGAAAATGGGTTTACTGGTTAAGAAGTTTGTTCGGAAGATGGATAGAGGTCAGCGGAAGGGACCAGCATACTTCGGAAAGACTGATGCAGATAAAGATTTCAGGAAAGGTGACAAACAGGATCGACAATGTGATGAATGTGGAGGTTACGGACATTACAAGTATGAATGTCCGAACAACAAGCGCAAGAACTCTCTGCAATGCTATGGCTGTAAGGGTTATGGACATACTAAAACAGATTGTCCTTCTTTCACGTGAGAATAAACAGAAGTCGTACACCACCTAGAGTGAAAGTGATTCAGAGGAAGAGGATAGCAAGGGCAAGATACTTAACAATTTTGTTGCACTACTAGGTGTTATTGAAGAAAACGAAGAAGATGAGGTCCTGATGGTAGAAAAGGGTGGAAAAAGGGAGGCTGACTCTAACTCAGATGAAGAGGAAGCAGACTTGTCAGTTGAGGATCAGATAGAACTGCTCATCAAAACCGTGTTGCAGAAAACTAAAGACAACACCGATCTAATTTTTGAAAGGGATACACTGCAGATGAATATTTCAATGTTGTCGAAAGAGCTGAATGAAGAGAAGGCTAAGTCTCTAAGACTTAAGAAACAGCTGGAGGAACAACTGAAGAATATTTGGATGCTGAATCAAGGCACTAAAAATCTAGATACTTTACTCAGTACTGGGAGATCGAGCAATGTGAAGTGGGGTCTGGGATATCAAGGAGCTAATGCTAACAAGCCCACTCAATTTGACAAACGACTGGTCTGAGGCGAATCTAAATAACAAGGCAATGCATACATTAAACAGTCAGTCTGGTAAGCTTCCAAGGAAGCAGATTATGGAACAAATAGGTATGCACTTTCAGAATGGGTATCAGTCTACTTTCAGAAATAGGTTTACGGAGAGATCACAGAGACAACCGTATGTCTCAACCAATTATCAGCAGCCTGCACAGAGATTTGTTAGCCTTAGCAGAAAAACAGGATGCTGGTACTGCGGTCATCTGAATCACTACAAGGCTTAGTGCTACAGGTTCCAGAATCGAGTCTCAAATCTGGTTCAACATGACATGTTCTATTCAAATTAAGGAAGAAGTAATCAGTGTATGTCAGGAAGGATGATATCTTTTGTCATGTGGCATACATACCTGAAAAAACAGAAGCTGATCAGGCTAAGTGGTACTTTGACAGCGGATGCTCCAGACATATGACTGGTGCCTTTTATAATATGTCGCATGTAGAAGATGTTGCTGGAGGAAGAGTTACCTTCGGAGATGGGGGAAAAGGTACTATCATGGACAAAGGTACAACAGGTGGTGAATCTCAACCACATCTGAAGGATGTGTTCCTAGTTGATGGTTTGAAGGCAAACCTGATCAGTGTCAGTCAGCTGTGTGATGAGGCTTTGGATGTCACCTTCACTAAGAAGGACTGCAGAGCAGTTGATCAACAAGGGTCTATAAAACTTAGAGGAAGACGGTCTGGAAATAATTGTTACATGTGGAAGTTAGAAAATCAATGCTTCAACGCATCTGCTGAGTTGGACACAGATCTGTGGCATCAGAAACTTGGACATTTGAATGTTCAGACTATGCTTAAACTGGCAAATCATGAGATTATGCGTGGAATTCAAAAGCTGAGGGGTGGTCCACATTTCATATGTGGTCCGTGCAACAAGGGAAAACAGATCAAAGTGTTTCATGGTTCATTATCAGATATTCAAACAAATCATGCATTACAGCTAGTCCATATGGATCTGATGGGACCCATCCAAGTTCAGAGTGTGTCTGGATGCATATTCATCTTTGTCATGGTTGATGATTTTACTCGCTACACCTGGGTGAGATTTATTCGTGATAAATCTGACACACTGGAGTGCTTTCAAATACTTGCCTTGCAGATCAAAAATGAGAAGTGGGCCATCGAGACTATTTGTAGTGATCATGGAGGTGAATTCCAAAATGATAGGTTTGATCAGTTCTGTGCTCATCAGGGTATTACTCATCAATACTCAGCACCGAGAACACTTGAACAGAATGGAGTAGTTGAGCACAAGAACAGGACTTTGCAGGAGATGACACGTGCTATGCTGCATGGAAATCAAGTTCCTCATCGTTTCTCGGATGAAGCTGTTAACACAGCCTGTTATATCATCAACCGTATGTACGTCCAACCCGGAACTGATAAGATCCCCTACGAGCCGTGGAAAGGGAAGTCTCCCAAAGTCAGCTATTTTCATGTCTTTGGATGTCTCTGCTATATTCTGAATGATAAGGACCAGTTGGGCAAGTTTGACTCCAAGAGTGATGAGGGAATATTTTTGGGTTATTCTTGACATAGCCCTGCATTTCCGGACTACAACAAACGCACACGTTCAGTTCAAGAAACTTTTAATGTGGTTTTTGTTGATATTTCGTTCCAGCGAGTAACAATGGTTCCTATCATTTCCGACAACGATCTGGTAACTGATGATGAGAAGTCTTCACAAAAACCTATCAGTCCTACAGACACAGTCGAGCAGTTGCCGCCTATTGAGGTTCTTCCTCCAACCTCTCAGATACATCAAAATCACTCCTCTAATGATATTATTGGTGCGATTCAGGGGGGTAGAGTTACCAGAGAAAAGCAGATAGATTTTGCTCAGTTAGCTGGAAAGAAGCAGAAGGCTGTTCCTAAAACTGTGTCTCATGACTCTGATATTGTTCAGTTTGCATGTTTTGTCTAAATTGTTGAGCCCAAGAATCAGAAGGAGGCTCTTCTAGATGAATTTTGGATTGCTGCAATTCAAGATGAGTTGGAACAATTTGCACGAGGTGATGTGTGGGGGCTCACTCAGCGCCCTACTGATGTCAACGTAGTAGGAATGAAGTGGATCTTCAAAAATAAGAGTGATGCCAATGGTTGTATTGTGAGAACAAGACAAGGTTAGTGGCTCAAGGTTACTCACAAATTGAAGGTGTGGACTTTGATTAGACATTTGCTCTGGTGGCAAGGTTGAAGTTTCTTTTCGGAATGGCTTGTGCTCTCAAGTTTACTCTGCATCAGACGGATGTAAAAAGTGAATTTCTGAATGGAATACTACAAGAAGAAGTCTATGTTGAGCAACCCAAAGGGTTTGTGAATTCACAGCATCCTGAGCATGTGTACCAGCTTAAGAAAGCCTTGTATCGTCTTAAGCAGGCACCAAGGGCATGGTATGAGAGGTTGACAACATTTCTCTTAAATCAAGGATACATTCGAGGAAGTGTCGAAAAAACATTGTTCATTCTCAACAGCAACAATGAGCTGATGTTCGTTCAAACTATGTTGATTACATTGTTTTTGGCTCCACTTTCCAACCTCTTGTAAAACAGTTTGTGGAAAGCATGAGTCAGGAGTTTGAAATGAGTATGGTGGGTGAACTGAAATATTTTCTGGATCTCCAAGTGGAACAGTTGGTTGAAGGAATCTTTGTATCACAAAGCACCTATGCTAAAGAGTTAGTACAACGGTTTGGATTGAGCAAAAGTAAAGAAGCAAAGATTCCCATGGGCACAAATGACAAACTCTCAAAAGATGCATCAGGGGAGGATGTAGATGAACGACTTTACAGAGGAATGATTGGAAGCCTGTTGTATTTGACAGCAAGTCGTCCAGACATATGTCTATCAGTGGGAATCTCTACACGATATCAAGCTAAGCCCAAGAAGTCACACTTACTGGCAGTGAAGAAAATCATCAAGTACATCAAGGGAACAATGAATTTTGGTATTCAATACACCAAGGATACCAACACAAGTCTAAGTGGGTACTGTTACGCGGATTGGGCTGGTTCAGTTGATGATCGACGTAGTAGAAGTGGTGGTTGCTTCTTCATGGGCAACAACCTGATCTCATGGCATAGCAAAAAACAGAACAGTGTCTCATTATCAACTGCTGAAGCAGAAGACATTGCCTTAGGGAGCTGTTGCACTAAACTCCTGTGGATGAAGCAAATGTCTGCTGACTATGGTATGGATTCTGATACTCTTCTAATTCATTGTGATAATCTGAGAGCAATTAACATATCTAAGAATCCTGTTCAGCATTCACGAACTAAGCACATTGACATTAGACACCATTTTATTTGTGAACTTGTAGAGGCGAAATTGATTGAGATTGATCATGTGAGCACATAATTTCAGTTAGCTGATTTGTTTACCAAGCCTTTGGATTTGAACAGACTTGTGAATCTGAGAAAATCCATTGGTGTCTGTGAGTACTAATCTTTTTGCTTGAGCTGTGTTGATCTGAGAAGGGAACGTATGCTAGGACAGATCATGTAAATCCTGAAATATATAGAAGAATGGCACTCTGAAAGCGACTGTGGTAAATAGCTGCCTGTCATGCCAGTCTATTTACCTTGTGAAATGTTGTCATGATTTAAGGAGGTCAAAGAGTTGTGAAGAGACATGCACGTACACCATCAGGAAGAATCTCCTGGTAGATGATTGGTCTGAGATTAGTGATTGAAAAGTCAAGTCTATTTACCTTGTGAAATGTTGTCATGATTTAAGGAGGTCAAAGAGTTGTGAAGAGACATGCACGTACACCATCAGGAAGAATCTCCTGGTAGATGATTGGTCTGAGATTAGTGATTGAAAAGTCAAGTCTATTTACCTTGTGAAATGTTGTCATGATTTAAGGAGGTCAAAGAGTTGTGAAGAGACATGCACGTACACCATCAGGAATAATCTCCTGGTAGATGATTGGTCTGAGATCAGTGATTGAAAAGTCAAGTGATGTCACTGATCCACAGGGTTGTGAGGCAACTAACAGAAGTTTGAGTTGCATCTGAAGTTTCAAAATATATATATATATATAAGGGTGTATTCTTCAAAGAGATAATCTTCAGCTGCCTTAACATGTTGGGGTGGATCTACAGATTAAAGGCATGCCAGTGTGAAAGACTACCCACAAGCATCAGCGCCTTGATCTTCAACAATTCAAGAAAGGTTGTGGTAGCTCATAGCAAGGGTTCTGAACATGTGGTTGACACAGCATATGTATGGATTTTGCTTTGTTACTTGGGTGATATATATAAAACATAAAAAAGGGGGATTGTTTACATGTTATCTACCTTGATCTGGGTCCCTCTATGCATGGTCACAATAAATGGTTGTATTAGTCTTGTGCATGATTTTGTTAATTTTTTTTTTTAAATATATATGTGATTGCATGATGCTCTATCATTGATGAGTTGGAATGAGTTACCATACGTAATAGAGACGTGTTTTAAGAGGATAAGTGTGCACTAATGGGCTGTTTGAGTGTTTCAGGTTTCTTTATTTCTTTTTGGGCCCATTTTGTACAGCCCATTAAGTTGATTGGAAGGGTATAAAAAAAGGATCTAGGGTTTTGGCGTTCTCCTCTCCACACTTGCGATTTCACCCTCTTGACGTTTAGACTTCTATCGTCTCTTCATCTTGTTCAGATTCTCTACTCTCTGATCGTCCCATCATGAAATCAATTTTCAGCGGTTTTCACTACGATTCAAGCTCCGATGATGACAGCCCAAGTCCATCACCATCGATGTCTCCTCTACCAGCTGAAGCACCAATCGATCAAACTACAGCGATGGTCGTATATGAAACTCGAGAGGAGTCCACTACAGCGGTTCCAGCTCTGGAGAATCCCATGCTCACACCCTCTGTCATCGAGGTGGATAACAAGGCGTGTGCCTCCTCGTCTTCTCCACCAAGGAAGGTGCCGGTTCGGTTCCCTGTTGTAGATGTCACTGGTGATGTCCCGACACTTGATATGTCGAATCAAGGAGTCTCCACATGTCTGCGCAAGCGACAACCGATTGTCGATATTGACAACTGCGATCTCAAGCGTCCTGCTCTTGCTAAGGAGAAAGGAGTCTCTACTTCCCGCGGGACAACTCCCAAGGAGTTTGACTTAAAATGATTTGTATCCCTCGAGGCTGCTCGTAGGTATGGATTCTTTGCCTCTCGAACCCTTGCCTCAGAAGTTTGCTACTCTCTAGGCGTTGATGATCAAGCTAGGAAGCTGATTTATCGGTCTGGTCTGTTGAAAACCATCTCTCAAGTCGGATCTTTTGACTAGGATGTTGTTTATGAATATTGGGCAAATCTCCCTGCGGTCAAGGTTGAAGGGGACTCTGTTGAGGTTCTTGTTCGCGATTGGATGTATGAATTCTCTCCCGGTCGAATCAATGCCTTGTTTGGTCTACAGTCTATTGATGTTTGTGAGCAACGATTGTAGACAGCTCAATTCTGGAGGAGGATCTAGCTCTGTTTCTCTCAGACGGCAAGGTTAAATCCTACAAGCAGCTGGTGTCGACAGCGATCAAGAACCCAATGATCAAAGATTTGCACAAGATCTGCTGCAGCAACTGGTCTCCAACAATGAACACTGGCTACATCTCCGCAACCAGAGCTATGGTGATCTATATGATCATGCACCACATTCCGTTTGACTTTTGGGCAGATTGTCTATGATCAGATCATTCAGTTGGGACTGCATGCTCAATAAGGATTCCGGTTGCCGTTTCCCAGCCTCATCTATCAGTTATTGGAAGCTCAACGTCCTGTTCTGAGTCGTCGACCTCAGGATGCTAAGAAGTCTACGAGGAAACAGAGTGCTTCACGACCTGCAGAGCCTATACTTCAGAGCGGATCTTCTGGGGAGCGCAAAGCCATCCAGTTGGCCATCAAAATCCTGCAACAAGCCTTGGTAGATGGTAAGTGCTTCCTTTCCTTTTTAGTCATGTGTTTATCTTTCTTGAAGTTTTTGACTAATCTATGCCAAACAAGCAGGGGGAGATGAGTCGGACTCCGATGCTTGAGGGGGAGTTTGAGTTGTGGGGGAGCTGATGTTTTCTCTGTGTTTTTTAATTCTCTGTTTTTGATTTTTCAGACCTTTGAGTATTGAGTACTTTGTCTTTTATTTGGGTGTTTTAGATGTTTTACTATTCTATAACATTTGCCATTTGATCATTTAATTCCCCGTTTATCATGTGCAATGCAATGGTTTGTTGATATGGTTGTGTGTTCTTGGTTGTTGTTGGTTGTGTTCTTCAGGTTTTGGTGCACAGGTTGCTTGTTCAGTCATAAAGGGGGAGACTGAAAGTGCAGATTTGAGATCAGAGCTCTAACAAGTTAGGACACTACAAAGACAGAAGTCTGAGTTGCTTACATGGCACGAGATGCTGATGTGGCGGAAGCTTCTTGGACACGGTGATGAGGCGCATGATATGGTAGGACGAGCAAGCTGGATATACTCGAATATACATAGAAGATTGAGAGAATATTTTGTGAAGAGAGGATAAGGAAGGATTTCCTTTTTGTTAGGATACACAAAGATTTAGTTAGTAATCTTTGATGCAATGTTAAATAGACGAGGGCTAGCCGCAGAAAAGGGTTAGCACTCGGTAGCATAATTTGTGAGATTAGTTATCTTCAAGCAATCATAAAAAGCTTAGAAGGTAAGGGTTGTTTATCTCTTTTGGATCTACACAGGGTGTTGTTTTAGATAGATAAAAGAGTGTGCTGAGTTTCAAGTCTTGTAAGAAACGTCAGTTTTTGTATAAGATTGAATAAAAGCGTTTGCTTGGCGCGTTCCAAGCGGTTATAGTTGTTGTGTGTGATGTTCATATATTTCACCATGTTTTACCTTAGTTTATTTACACCTTTTGCATGATTTAATAGCTAGTTTGGTCATTATTGTGTAGTTTAAGGACTGTTTGTGCATTAGAATAGAATTGCATTGCATTTGCATGGTTTCTAGCATAAACAGGTGATTTGGACCCCAAGGACCATGGAAAGGTGGTAAGGAGGAATATAGCTAGCAAGCGAAGCAGACAAAGGAGCTAGAGCAGAAGAGAATCAAGGTCCGGAAGTCCACTCGACCAGACACTCGACCGTGTGAGGAGAGGGACTCGACTATTGGAAGAAGCAGAAGAAGAGGTCACTCGACCATGCACTCGACCGAGCACATGGTCGAGTTGACCGAGCCGCCTCTCTATTTTGTCTTCTAGCCATTTTAGGGCTTCCCTTCCCTCCTATATAAACCCAATGTATTCTATGGCCTCCCACAAGCCACTTTTAGAGAGAAAATATCTGAAACCCTAGTTTTTACCCTTTTGGGAATATTTACTTTTTGCTTAGATCATTAGCTACCTTTATTGTATTTTTCTCTAGCTTTTTGATACTTGCTGGTTCCATAACTTTCAAAGTATTGAGAATTTGAGTTTGCTTCTTTCTTCAATATTTTAGATATTTGTCTTATCTTTCTAATCGTGCTAGTTTTATCATTTTCTGGGTTTGTGTTCTTGTTCATCATGTTTTGTGAATCTGAGTAGTGAGTTAGGGTTCTAGAGATGGATTAGGCAGATTTAGAGTTATGGTTGTTTAGATTGATCAAGCTTGATTGTTTATATATCTCTTCTAGATTTTCTGTTCTCTATGTTGTTCTTGTTATGAGAAGTTAAGAATAGATTTTAAACTTCCTTGCATCATACCAATGCTTAGGTTGTTAGATAATGCATCTACTGGTGATTACTGTGCCTAGCCTAAGAGATTAGTTGTCTAGGGTGGTTTTTGACATATAATGATATGGATCTTTAATGCCTGTTTATCTATGTCTTAGCTAGTGAGAACTAGGTCTAACAGTGTTTAAACCTGATTGCTATTGTCATGAGAGTGGATTAGCAAGTTTATGAGGTCATTGTCTAGAGATAGCTCATTGTTGATTGAGGTTTGTTGATCAGTTTAGATAGCCATAGCTTGAGATTAGCCCATGAATCCATCTCTGGGAGCCTACTTTGTTTATCGATTGTTTGTTATTGCATCCTGTCTTGTTTATTTGCATCTCTGTTCTTTGTTTTGCTTTTGTTCTTCCGTTATGCATCACTCAACCACCTGCTCGACCATGCACTCGACCGAGTGCATACTCGAGCATCAGTTTATTTCTTTGTTTATCTTCTGTTGCATTCCAGTTTGCTTCCATTGCATTTTTGGTAGTTCTCTCTTGCTTAGCATAGTTTATCGCACTTGTTCTACAGTTTATTTCAGCATTAGTATTGTCTTAAGTTGCTTTAATCTTCTGCATTTACATTTCTGTCATTAGGATTGTTAGTAACCAAATCATAATCATATCTGGCTTAACTTGAATGCATTGATCACATCTTGACTGCTTGCATAATCACTCTTTATGGATTGACATCCTTTATGCTACAACATCATAAGGGTATTGAAACAACTTGCATTCCACCTAATCATGTTAGCTTATGTCTCTGTTTGCATGTTCTCATACATTCATTGCATAAGTAGAACCTAGAAAAAAGTTCTTGTTTTAATTTGGCGTTGTTGCCATTTAAGTGTTTGTTTGTGACATTTAGGATTTACACAAGTTTAAGATTAAGTTCTATTGTTCATTTGATCGCTAATAATTGAGATTCTTCATCTGCTTGGTTGTTTTGAATCTCAGGTACCAACTCGACCCAGCACTCAACCGTCTGCACGATTGAGCACCTAATCGAGCCACCAACCCAGATTCAGTCAGTCTTCTCGTCTCAGTCGGTTCAGTCTTCAACTCGAGCCTATGCTCGACCGAGTGTCAGTTCGAGCGAGTGATCAAGTCAGTTGATGCACACTAGATCCAAGGGAAATCACAATCTTCAGAGGTACCTTGATCATATAAACCGCCTACCAAGAGACCTGAGACAGCAGAAAACTAGAATCCTCCAAGAACAGGAAGATCACTTGCTAATGGAGCAACAAAACAATCAGGATCAAAGGCCAAGACCTATTGGTGCAGGAGATGCTCCAAATACACACAACCAGAGAGCTGGCATAGTTCCTCCTTCAGTTGCCAACAACAATTATGAGATTAAAAGTGGGCTAATCACTATGATTCAGGCACACAAACTCCATGGTTTGCCAATGGAGGACCCCTTAGATCATCTTGATGAGTTTGATAGGCTTTGTGGCCTCACCAAGATCAATGGTGTTAATGAAGATGGCTTCAAGCTCATGCTGTTTCCTTTCTCACTTGGAGACAAAGATCATCTATGGAAGAAGACACTTCCAACTGGTGCTATCATTACATGGGATGCTTTTAAGAAGGCCTTTCTAGCTAAATTCTTCTTTAATGCTAGAACTGCAAGGTTGAGGAATGAGATTTCTAGTTTTGTACAAAAGAATAATGAAACCTTTTGTGAGGCATGGGAGAGATTCAAAGGCTACCAAACACAATATCCACATCATGGGTTTAGTAATGAGTCTCTACTTAGCACACTATATAGAGGAGTCTTTTCAAGCTCATGCTGTTTCCTTTCTCACTTGGAGACAAAGATCATCTATGGAAGAAGACACTTCCAACTGGTGCTATCATTACATGGGATGCTTTTAAGAAGGCCTTTCTAGCTAAATTCTTCTTTAATGCTAGAACTGCAAGGTTGAGGAATGAGATTTCTAGTTTTGTACAAAAGAATAATGAAACCTTTTGTGAGGCATGGGAGAGATTCAAAGGCTACCAAACACAATATCCACATCATGGGTTTAGTAATGAGTCTCTACTTAGCACACTATATAGAGGAGTCTTTCCAAAGATAAGAATGCTATTGGATACAGCCTCTAATGGAAATTTCCACAACAAGCATGTAGAAGAAGGCTGGGAGCTAGTGGAGAATTTAGCACAATCTGATGGGAACTACAACGAGGATTATGATAGAACAGTGAGATTTGTTGCCCCTGATCAAGATGAGAAGTATAAGAAGGATTTGAAGGTTGTTCATGAGAAGTTGGACAAGATTCTACTCAGCCAGCAAAAGAACATTCATTTTCTTGGTGAAGAAGAGACTCCAGCTCAAGATGGGGAGAATGAATTTGCTGAGATTTGCTATATGCAGAATCAAGGAGGTTTCAAAGGTTATAACCAGTTCAAGAACAACAACCTCTCCTATAGAAGCACCAATGTAGCAAATCCTTAAGATCAAGTCTACCCTCCTCAACAGCCTCAACAACACAACAATTATGTACCCAAGCAGCAACAACAAGGTTACCAGGCTCCAATTTGTCCTCCACCAGGGTTTCAGACCAACCAAGCCTAGGAACCAGATTTGAGAACTTTGATGCAACAATTGCTAGTTGGACAAGCAAATGGGCAGATTGAGAATGCAAAGAAGTTTGCTGAGATACACCAGAAGATGGACAATTCTTATAATGATCTGAATATCAAGTTTGAGAGTCTGAACTTTAAGGTCAAGTAAATGGAGAGTAACATTGCCTCTACATCAGCTCCAAAGCCTAACCAGCTGCCTGGTAAAGCTATTCAAAATCCAAGGGAGTTTACAGCTAAAGCTATTCATCTCTATGAAGAATCTGTCACTGAGGACAGTGAGGTTCAAGATGGGAAGGATTTGTCTCAAGTTGAAGCTCAGAATGAAGGTTTTACTCAGCGGACTGAAGCAGAAAAACCACTCGACCAGGTGCTCGACCACACACCCGATCGAGTGACTGATCGACTTGTTCCCGCAGAAGCTGTTAAGCCTGTCAGATACATTCCCCCTGCTTACAAACTTCCTCTGCCATTCCCAAGATGTTTCAAGGAACAAAAGCTGAAGGAACTCAGGGAAATAATTGAAAAGAAGGAAGTGATGGCTTTACAACAAGAGGAAGTCATTGGAAAGAAAGAAGAAGAGAGAGGACCTGCTTTGGAACACTATGCTCCATATCCTCTCTACAAAGGCATGTTACTTGACATATCCAAGCAGAAAGCTCAGAACCAAGACAGGAGAGATCAAGAGGAGGTCGGGACACCTGTTATCCCAACAAAACTTGAAGATTCAGGTCCATTTAATCTGCCTTGCTCCATCAGCTACCTACACTTCAACAAATGCTTGTGTGATCTGGGGGCATCTGTTAGTGTCATGCCCTACTATATAGCAGAAAAGCTTGGGCACACTGAGTTCACGCCAAGCAACCTCTATATAAGTCTAGCTGATGGTTCACATAAGGATGTGGTTGGTAAACTGGAGAGCCTCCCAGTTAAGATAGGCAAGGCCAGAATTCCTACTGATTTCATCATTATAAAGATGGATAAGGAGTTAGAAGATTCAATCTTGCTTGGGAGACCATTTCTTGCCACAGCAGGAGCTGTCATTGATGTTAAGGAAGGGCTGATAAGGTTGAATATAGCTGAAGGTTTGACCATGAACTTTGATATCAAAAATCCATCTAACCAGCCAACCATTGGAGGTCAACCATTTAAGATTGAAGATAAGACTTCAAAAGCTAAGGTCTCATCTCATGAGGAATCAGTTCAACATCTCAAGGATTCAATTCAAGAGTTAGCTGGTCTAGTGAAGGATCTTCAAGTGCAACTCAACATGTGGTCTTTGAAGAAGGCAAGACCAAGGCTCAAGCTTAAGAAGAAACAAGGTTCAAGTGTTAGGGTGAAGTGATCAAGAATCAGCTTCATGGTGATCAAGTTGAACCAGGGGGATCTCATCACCTCCTTGGTCTCCAAACCAAGCCTGAAAAGGCACCAAAAGTCAAGCTTAGAGACTTTAAACAAGCTCACTAGGGAGGAACTGCCTAAGGTATCCTTTTACATAAGTTTCAGGCCCCTTTTAAGAGAGTATATATGGGTTTAAGAAGAATTGGACTTGTAGAATGGGTTTAAAAGTCCACTCGACCAGCCCATAAGAGGTACTCGATCGAGCACTATAGAAACCCAAGCCAACTCTGTTCAAATTTCTCTTGCACGATAGAGTGGAGGGAGAGATGAGTTCGAATTTTGAATTTTGGTCAAGCACTCGACCACATGGGGTCGAGTGGCAGCAAAAGTGAGTCAAAGATTCCCAATTCAAATTTGAATGGTATGGACGCTCCACCCTTGTCTCTTTGTCCCCCTTACCCTTTTTATATAGAGGTAAATTCGATTCTAAGCTCCTCACACTCTCTCATTTGCTTAAACACTCAATATCTGCTAGAAAATCTCTCTCAAGTTTCATTTTCTTGCTCAAGCATAGTTCTTTTGGTTTTTGGGTTACTAACCTATTAACTTTGAGCTTTCAGTCTATTCCTTTCAGTTTTCTTTTGAAATGTCTTCCAAATCCAAGGAAACAACACAACAAGCTGCTATCCGCGAAGTTGAAGGCAAGAAAGCTGCTGATCGCTTCTTGGATCGTCGTGATGCACTACTTGCTTCAAGAAGAAAAGTTGGTGAAAACGCTCGATCACCCACTCAAGCAGGCAAACGACCGAGTGTCAAATTGAGTAGGCGGTCGAGTGGCGTGTCGAAGATGAAACATCAGCCTATTGAAGAAGATCCAGAGAGAACTGAGAGTGATGAGGAGATGGAGGTTACTCTTGAAGAGCATATTAGGAGGAACAAGGCAAGTGGGAAGAGGCCAGCAGCTGAAGTACAACAAAAAGAGACTGAAAGTGAAGATGAAGAAGAATTTGGTGCTTTAACACCAAGCCAACTCTATGAAGCATTCATGAAGATGAGCTTCCAAGGAACAAGATATCCACATAAGGAGACCATGTAGAGGTTTGGTATTGCTGAAGATGTTGAGTTTCTCTTTGAGAAGTGAAATCTAAGCATATTCATGGGGATGCACATGGAAGGGTATAGAGAAGAAAGCTGTGAGTTCTTAGCCACCATCCAAATGCATTTCTTCACTAGGATGGATCAAGAGAAAGGAGCTGGTTACATTGTTTTCACCATCAAAGGGAAAAAGTATGAGCTGTCACTTAAGGAGCTAGCTACACTCTATGGGTTTGAAGTTGGAAGTGAGGAGAACATGGTCATACCTAAGGAAGAATTCTATGCAGTTTGGGAAACCATTGGAGATAACAAGCTCTATTCTTCTTCCAAGACCAAGAGCTCAAAGATTAGGAGTCCAGTCCTAAGGTACTTCCACAAGGCCTTAGCAAACACATTCTTTGCTATGAAGGAGAATGGAAACTTGAATGAGGGAGAGCTTAAGATGATTGATGTAGCACTCTATGGCATCATCACAACAACAAGAGATGGGACCATTATCCTTGGGAGTAGTGTGGCAACAGATTTTGCTATGGTCCTCATTGACCAATTGACTTACTATAGAAGTTGGGTGAGCAAACTACACAAGAGAGGCTCAACTGGAGTTCTAACCATTGGAGACATCATCACTCCAATCCTTGTAGCTGCCAATGTACCACTCCAAGGTGAGAAGACCAAGCCAAGGTGGATTGACATCCAATACCTCACTTCTACTCTCATTCTAGCCAAGGAAATGCACCATGGGAGGCATCTTTTCAACTTTGATCATCCAACAGTGGGGATGACTCAGCTTGTTCTACCTAATCAAGCAGCCACAACCATTTTAGAAGGGCTTAACACTGACTTTTGGCCAGCTGCTGAATTATTGTTTGATGGTACAGCCCAAATGAGAGAAAACCAAGCTGGAGATGTGGAGATGGCTGATGGGGAAGAGCAGTTCTATTTTGAAGAATATGAGCCAAGTCCCAGAGATAGTATAGGAGTTAGAGAGACTAGCAAGAGGGTGACACTTCTCCAAAAGTGGAACAAGTGGCATGGTAAGATTGTTGAGGAATTGAAGAAGAAGATGGGGAAGATGACTAAGTCCATAAAGGGTTTAAAGAAGGAAATTGCTGAATTGAAGAGTGGAAAATCATCACCAACACCATCTAATCCTTTGAGGAGGAGTAGCTCAACTAGAGCATTGTCTAGAGCTTAAAATCCGGTGGAACCAGCAAGAGCTTCGCTACATGAACCAATTCAGAGGAGAAGATGTCTAGGTCGCTCATAACAGCAGTTTCTGAGGCACTCGATCGGTTCACTCGAGCCACCACTCAACCGAGCACCTCCAATGCACTTGGCCGAGTACCTGCCCAAACCTCCCCATGGTTTTCCAGCTCCATCGGGCTATCCAGGCTATCCCTATGGCCAAGTTTACCCTCCCTACCCACCTCAGTACTTCATGGACCCAACCCTCATGTAACACTACTATAGGCAGCAAGGACAACAATTCTACCCACCACCACCCACTCGACTGAGCTACTCGAACGAGTCCGAATCGAGGGCTACAGTCGAGTTCCCTGCTTCTCCATCAGCAAGCCAACTTCAAGCTCCAGACCCCAACTACACATATGAAAGCATGAGTGATGCTGTAGATAGCTTCTTCCACAACTCATAAGGTACCAACATCACCAATTCCATTATAAATACCATAGCATTTCTTGTTTTGTTTTATTTTGAGTCTTGAATCCTCTTTCAAATTTCTTTTTCACAGTGGACTGTGTAATTTAAGTTTGGGGGAGGGTTTGAGATAGTATTTGATGTTGTTTTCTGTTTTCTTATTTCAAATTTTTAGCATAATCATGTTAGTATTTGCATTTCATCTAAGGCATAGAAAAACAAAAAAGCAAAAATCTTTATATAAAAAGAGTGTTCATGTAGTTTGCATTGCATATTAGGATCTTGTTAAGCATGTTTCATTTAGGACTGTTTCATAATTGCATTAGGGATCTATGATGAGTTTTGTCTTGTTAGCTTGTTTAAATTCACTAAACTAGGATCAATGCCCAAGTTAATAGTACTTTGATGCTAGTTGAGTAGCTAGAAACATAATATTGAACCAAGCCTTGAATTCCTATATTGCATTCTGGTCTAAATTGAAGCATGTTATGATTTGATGTCATTTCCTACTTATAAGAACCTAATATTGACTTTTAATTATCAATTTGTGCAATTGCTTTAAACTCATGGATACCGTATACATATTTGAATCATCTTTCTCCTTTTTACCACTCTTGTTGATCCAAGTAGCTGATTTCATCATTAAAATCAGTTTCCTCTACCCATAACCAACCCTTCTTTCAAGTCATGTTTATTCTTGTGTGTGTGAGGCCTTTTTGGGATCGAGCTTGGTAGAAAGTGTTAGGTTTGAGCTGACAAGAGTAAAGCCTTGTGTAGTTCTAGTTTGCAATTTTCAAGCTATATAGGACTAGGTGGTTTAATTTTTGGGTTTGGGACTTGGTTGATTTGAAAAAGAAAAGAAAAGAGGAAAATAGAAAGAAAAGGGTAAAGTCTTTAGGAGGGCAATGTGTTTAAGTAAATTTAAGCTCTAGTGAAAGAATGGGAAGTATAAGATTGATGAAGATGGTTCTAATCAAAGAAAAGAAAGAAAGAAAAGAAGAGTATAGAAAAAAGCTTTTATGTCTTAAAGAGTAAAAAGAAAAGGGAACCATAGCAAATAAGGAAGAAACACCCATTCCACTGGATGATTCAAATAAGAAACCTCTCCTAAGGCTTAAAAACAAAAGAGAAAAGGGTAAAAGAGAAGTGATGAAGCTAAAGGGTAGAACTTGGACAATTTGGGATTAGAATGTTAGGATCAAACACTTTGGATACCTTTGGGTAGACAATGTTTTGTTCTTGTATGTGTCTAAATGTTCTTACCTTTAGCTTTCTTCTAAAGCTCAATCCATTTTTCATGAGAGAACCTTGATATTTATAAGCCCCACTCTAAAGAGAGACCATCATTGTCTCTAAACCTTTTATTACCAAGCCAACTGAGTTTAAGCATTGCATAAGTTGATTCATGTTCTTGCTTAATGAATGTTAAGGAAATGGTTGAACTGAATGCATGTGGATGTCTAAGGCTTGAATCAGTTAAGGTTGTGACAGGTTTGTCTAAAGTCATTAAGTACAGCTCATTCACCTTGCATCATAGTACTAGTAACTTGGACATTGATTCTAGCTAGTTTATTGTCAAGCTTTAGGTGCTGAAATCCCACTTTCAAACCTCACTCTCCTACTTATGTCTTGTTTATTTGCTTGAGGGCAAGCAAAGACTAAGTTTGGGGGTGTTGATGTTCATATATTTCACCATGTTTTACCTTAGATTATTTACACCTTTTTCATGATTTACTAGCTAGTTTGGTCATTATTGAGTAGTTTAAGGACTGTTTGTGCATTAGAGTAGAATTGCATTGCATTTGCATGGTTTCTAGCATAAACAGGTGATTTGGACCCGAAGGAGCATGGAAAGGTGCTAAGGAGAAATAGAGCTAGCAAGTGAAGCAGACAAAGGAGCTAGAGCAGAAGAGAATCAAGGTCCGGAAGTCCACTCGACCACCACACTCGACCAGACACTCGACCGTGTGAGGAGAGGGACTCGACCATTGGAAAAAGCAGAAGAAGAGTTCACTTGACCATGCACTCGACCAAGCACATGGTCGAGTTGACCAAGCCGCCTCTCTATTTTGTCTTCTAGCCATTTTAGGGCTTCCCTTCCCTCCTATATAAACCCAATGTATTTTATGGCCGCCCACAAGCCACTTTTAGAGAGAAAATATCTGAAAACCTAGTTTTTACCCTTTTGGAAATATTTACTTTTTGCTTAGATCATTAGCCACCTTTATTGTATTTTTCTCTAGATTTTTGATATTTGCTGGTTCCATAACTTTCAAAGTATTAAGAATTTGAGTTTGCTTCTTTCTTCAATATTGTAGATCTTTGTCTTATCTTTCTAATCATGTTAGTTTTATCATTTTCTGGGTTTGTGTTCTTGTTCATCATGTTTTGTGAATCTGAGTAGTGAGTTAGGGTTCTAGAGATGGATTAGGCTGATTTAGAGTTATGGCTGTTTAGATTGATCAAGCTTGATTGTTTATATATCTCTTCCAGATTTGCTGTTCTCTATGTTGTTCTTGTTATGAGAAGTTAAGAATAGATTTTAAACTTCCTTGCATCATACCAATGCTTAGGTTGTTAGATAATGCATCTGGTGGAGATTAATGTGCCTAGCCTAAGAGATTAGTTATCTAGGGTGGTTTTTGACATATAATGATCTGGATCTTTAATGCCTGTTTATCTATGTCTTAACTAGTGAGAACTAGGTCTAAGAGTGTTTAAACCTGATTGCTATTGTCATGAGAGTGGGTTAGCAAGTTTATGAGGTCATTGTCTAGAGATAGCTTATTGTTGATTGAGGTTTGTTGATCAGTTTAGATAGTCATAGCTTGAGATTAGCCCATGAATCCATCTATGGGAGCCTACTTTGTTTATTGATTGTTTGTTATTGCATCATGTCTTGTTTATTTGCATCTCTGTTCTTTGTTTTGCTTTTGTTCTTCCGTTATGCATCACTCGACCACCTGCTCGACCATGCACTCGACCACCTGCTCGACCATGCACTCGACCGAGTGCATACTCGAGCATCAGTTTATTTCTTTGTTTATCTTCTCTTTCATTCCAGTTTGCTTCCATTGCATTTGTTGGTAGTCTTCTCTTGCTTAGCATAGTTTATTGCACTTGTTCTACAGTTTATTTCATCATTAGTATTGTCTTAAGTTGCTTTAATCTTCTGCATTTACATTTCTGTCATTAGGATTGTTAGTAACCAAATCATAATCATATCTGGCTTAACTTGAATGCATTGATCACATCTTGACTGCTTGCATAATCACTCTTTATGGATTGACATCTTTTATGCTACAACATCATAAGGATATTGAAACACCCTTGCATTCCACCTGATCATCTTAACTTATGTCTCTGTTTGCATGTTCTCATACATTCATTGCATAAGTAGAACCTAGAAAAAGTTCTTGTTGTGCATCTCTATACCCTAACAGAAACGACTTGTCAACACACATTTTCTGGTTAAACAACATCAATGAAGGATGATGACTCGGTTTCTGTTTTGAGTCACTTTCACCATAGCCAGCTGGTACAACCTGAAGAGGCTTTGGTGCTAGAACTGGAATAAAACCACTCAAAGCATTATTACTGCAAATGGGACTTTCAAAAAACATGTGTTGAGGCAACAAAGAAGCACTAAACTTGTAGTTGTTGTTGAGTTTCTTAATCTTCCTCTGACCTAACCCTCTAGTCAAAAGAGAAGAGACTCTCTTGAACTTGGAAACAGGTTCTCTTGATTCAACCATTAAAGACTTGGAATCATTGGTTTTTTGTGATAAGAGATTCAACACTCTATGACAGCTTTCCACAGCTGCTTTGTTTGCAGCTTCGACTTCTTCCATTTTCTTCAAGACAAGTAAAAAAAAAAAACAATCCTAATTTTCTCTATCAACTCAAAAACTCAAATCACAAAGTCAGATCCTCTTACAAAGAAGGAACTTGCCTAGTAAAACCAAAACTCAAACGCTAAAAATCTTTCTGTAGGTTACACTAGATCGAATAGGTTAGCCTCATGAGCCAACCACTCTTGAATCTGCGAGCTTACATGGGAAAAAATAGTACCTCGTACTCGAGCGGATGAGATACTTATGTATAGGGGTTATAGAGGTGAGATCTTTTTCCATACCTAAAATGTATAGGGGTTATAGAGGTGAGATCTTTTTCCATACGAATTAAGAAAAAACAGAAAAAAAAAAAGATAAGCTCATGAACAAGAAATCTCCCGGAAATGAAGGGTTAAAAGCAGATTATTCTTTCTCACTAGAAGATGAATAAACAAAAAGATTTGTAAGAACAATAAAACAATAAAGCAAAGCTTCGAGAGAGGTGGGAGAAGAGAGAGTGAAGTGGAGTTTGAGTGTTGAGAGATGGTATTGGTTGTCATAGTTATAGGGTCCGAATGGTTACCATGGATTTAGTAATGCAGAACAAACAATTTGATAGTGCGGTACGGTTCAACTGCGGTATGTGCGAGATAAATGTATTTGTGGGACAAGTGCGGTTACTCCAAAATAAGTAGTACAAAATAATGTTTGATTGGTGAAAAAATAATTTGCGGTACGAAATTCATATTAATTAAAATAGAGATTATTTGTAAATTATATATATTCTACAAAGATACTAAAAAAAATTGGTGGGAAAAATATTCAACAAACTTGTTATTTGTTAATCGAAATTTTTGTTAGAGAAAAAAATTATCAATTTTTTTTTTTACAACATAAGCACAAAATAGGAAATAAATATACTAAGAGAATTTGTTGTTTTGAATATTTTTGATAAAGAAAATCTTCTTTCTATATTATTTTCCTTTTTGCAAACATTTTCTTTCTATTAATAAGGCTTCATACCATATAACCAATATTATACACGCCGTTTCTTATTGCCATATAAATACTGGTTGTTTTAAAAAAATGAAAATATGAAAAAATATGGCACGTGTTTCTTAGAAGTTAAAACCTAGTTGTGGTTCTTCTTATCTCTTATTGAAGCTTGAAACGTATATCTCAGCAAATACAATGCAACTTTTCCCAAAGTCTTGTCCGTGAACAAATTTAGGAGTGTTCCCCAATCAACCGAGAACTTACTCTGAAGAAGTTTATTCATGAGACTTGTCCAGATCTCTTGTGAATATGGACAAATGAAGATGTTGAGATTGGTATATCTGATTCAATTCAGAGTTGATGATGGTTTGGTTCTAAACCGGAGATTAATGAGTTGATTTTGGTGGTTGTCTCTGGTTTGTGAAATTGTTGATTAAACCAGAGAGGAGAAGGTCAGAGTAAAGTCTCTAACTGCAGTGGAGGGTTTTGCTTATATACTGAAACGTTGCATTTCGTAAGCGTGAGTCTTCTTCTTTGATCTCATCATGTTTTGATCTTTCATCTTCTGTTATCGAGAAAGAGAGAGGTTGTTAGAGAGAGAGATCCACCATTGTTGTAAAGCTCGGTTCTGAGCTGTAACCTTTTCTCATATAATGAATTTGCCGGATTGATTCGGCCCCAGACGTAGGTATAATCACATCGATTGCACTGAACTGGGTTAACAATTGTGTCTCGCGTTCTTGTTCTTTACATTATTAAGTTCTTGAGCTAAATTCAATAAGGCTTAGAGAAGTGTTCCGAGTTGCTTTCAGGTGTGAATCTTAACAAAGTGGTATCATAGCATAGGTTCTTCTCTTAGATCCAATCGATCGCGGTGGCGACGACGCGAGTTCAGATTAAGATGTTCAATGGTGATAGCGACTTCTCGCTATGGAAGATTTGGATTTTGGTACAGCTTGGGGTTCTTGGTTGAAAGAACATTCTCACTGATTTCAAGCTGACCAAGACGGTTCCGTTAACAATGGAAGAGGAAAAGAAGATAGCCACTGAAGAATCATCGGACTCCTCACTATCGTAGACTAAAGAGATCCTAGATCCAGTCAAGATCGATCAATCGCAACAAGCTTTGACACTAATCATAAATCATGTTGGAGACAAGGTTCTGCAAAAGGTAAATCATTGTGAGACGGCTGCAGAGATGTGCGCTTTGCTCAATAAGTTATACATGGAAACCTCTTTGCCAAATAGAATATATGTGCAGTTGAACTTTTATTCTTTCAAGATGATTGATGCTCAGACTATAGATCAGAATGTAGACGACTTCTTGAAGATTGTTGCAGAGTTAGGGAGCTTGGAGATTCAGGTTACTGAAGAGGTTCAAGCGATATTGTTGTTAAATTCCTTGCCAGCCAGCTACAGTCAGCTTAAGCATACGCTTAAGTATGATAATAAGAGTCTGTCACTTCAGGATGTGATTTCTTCAGCTAAGTCTCTAGAGAGCGAGCTTGCTGAATCGAAAGAGTCTGAGAAAGGATCGTCTGCAGCGCTGTACACAACTAAAAGAGGAAGACCTCAGACTAGAGGCCAACAGAATGGTTCTAAGGGAAGAGGTAGTAGCAGGTCGAACGCCATAACAAAAGTCACTTGTTGGTTCTGCAAGAAGGAAGGACATGTTAAGAAGGACTGTTATGCCAGGAAGCGGAAGTTTGAAAGTGAGGGTCAGAACGAAGCTGGAGTTATAACAGAAAAGTTGATATTCTCGGAGGCTCTGAGTGTCAACAATCAGTTGGTCAGAGACTTGTGGATTCTGGATTCTGGGTGTACATCTCACATGACATCTAGGAGAGATTGGTTCTGTATTTTTCAAGAGAATGGAGAAACAACCATTCTGCTGGGTGACAATCGAGCTGTGGTATCACAGGGAATAGGTTCTATTCGTGTTAACATGCAAGGAGGTTCAATTTGTTAGGATTTAAGCGGAAGAGATTGAAAAAGAAGAGAGTTGTCGGCAAAGAGAATGAGATAAAAGTTATATTCCATTAGTATATCTTACAAAGGTTTACAAAAGTCTATTTATACTAAGAGAAACTAGGGCTACACCCTTTACAGCCGATCGCATAAGAGATAAAGAAAGAGAATTGGTTCTTCCCAAGAGTGAAAGCGACCCGTGACTCCTCTCTCTCTTCTTCTCTAACGGCTACAGGGAGGATCTAGAACCTTCTCATGGGCTTTAATGCAACCAGGCCTCCTCACTACTCCATATATAGAGCATAATTGTACGGACGCTCTTAGCATAGTTGTACGGACGACCAATACTTATTCGGACTAGCATGATCACTTGTCAATACTCCCCCTCAAGCTTAGCCAGGTGAAGCGGCTAGGCTTGGAACCCATGAGAGATCACCTCATTAAAAACCTTAACATAGAAAACCACATGGGACAAAACTATGCTAAGGAAAAGAGTGTGATCTCCATAGGTTAGAGGAGTTTCTCATGGATGTGTTGGATCTACTAGTCCAAGCTTGCTGGAAATGTATTCGCAAATCTGAGGACTAGTAGCTTTGGTGAAAATGTCCGCCAGTTGGTCTTTGCTTGGAGTGTAACACGGCAAGACTACACCTTCTTCAATCTTTTCTCGCACTTTATGGCAATCTACCTCAATGTGCTTAGTCCTTTCATGGAAGACCGAGTTGGTTGCTATGTGTATCGCCGCCTTATTGTCACAGTGCATAGTGATTGGTTGATCAGTCTCCACTCCAAGATTCTTGAGGAGGCCTTTGAGCCATGTGAGCTCGTTGGTTAGCTTCTTCATAGCCCTATATTCCGACTCGGTATTTGATTGAGATACAACCTTCTGTTTCTTTGACTTCCATGTTACTAGGTTGCCTCCAACAAATGTGCAATACCCTGTTGTAGAACTCCTATCAATTGTATCACCCGCATAGTCCGCGTCACAGTAACCAACAAGTTTAGTGTTATCATTCTTTCCCATCCAAATGCCTCGCCCTGGACTGCCCTTGAGATAACATAGGATCCGCTCGAGTGTTTGCCAGTCAAAGTTCGTTGGAGCCTTCATGTGTTGGCTAACTTGGTTCACCGCATAGCATATGTCCGGCCTCGTGATCGTGAGATAGATAAGTTTGCCCACCAACCTACAGTAGCGTCCCACATCTTCATATGGCTTGTGCGACTTGTTAACTGGAGCACCGGGTGTTGGCTTCTCCCCCTTTCGCTTGACCTGGTAACCTTCCTCAAGTGGCGTCGACACCGGTTTGGCTCCCATCTTACCTGTCTCATGTAAAAGGTCAAGTGTATACTTCCTTTGAGAAAGAAACAATCCCTCCAGAGAGCGAGAGATTTCTATCCCAAGGAAGTATTTAAGTTCACCCAAATCTTTAATATCAAAGGTAGAGTTAAGAAGAGCCTTAGTGGTACAAATACCCTCCTTATCATCACCGGTGATAATAATGTCATCGACATAGACGAGAACGACGACTCGGCCACCGTTGGTGCAGAGAGTGAACAGCGTATGATCAGCCTCAGAGCGCTTGAAACCATTCGTGCGTAGGGTAGAGCTGAGCTTGTGGTACCACGCCCTTGGAGATTGCTTGAGACCGTAGATCGCCTTGTGGAGCCGGAGAACTTTACCCGGAGCAACAATGTGCTCTAAACCCGGTGGAGGATGCATGTAGACTTCCTCGGTCAGCTCCCCCTGAAGAAAGGCGTTCTTGACGTCCATTTGACAGAGCTTCCAAGAGAGGTTAGTGGCCAAGGACAAGACGGCCCGGACTGTATGGAGTTTGGCCACCGGAGCAAAGGTGTCCGTATAGTCAAGTCCATAGGTTTGAGTGAAGCCGCATGCAACCAAGCGGGCTTTGTAGCGCTCGATCTCTCTAGTGCTAAGATATTTAATAGTGAATACCCACTTGGAGCTGACAGCCTTTTTACCTTTAGGGAGATCATCCTCTTCCCAAGTTCGATTCCGGATCATAGCCGCCGTTTCATCGTCCACCGCATCAAGCCACTCCTTATATTGCTTAGCTTCCTCGTAGGTTTGAGGAACAAAGTGCTCATCAAGCTTTCCAAGGAAGGCAGCGTGATCCGAGGAGTTAAGGTCAAGAGAACACACGGCCTGAAAAGGGTGGGCGACAGCCTGATTGTTGTAGTAGACTCGTTGATTCTTTAACCTTTCACTACGCCGAGGTTGTCTTAAACGTTCACTGTGCCGAAGTGGTGGTGGAGATGGTGTGGGCTGGCCTGTCTCAGTTGTACTATCGTCGGGTGATAGATCAGGTTGTGTAGTCAAGGCTCCTCCGGATTGTGTCTCTCTTGGCTCTTGAATAGTGTCCTCCAAACGGGAAGGAGAAGCATCATGAGTTCCCGGAGGTTCCGGTAATATTTTAGGCCCATCGGAGGGTGGTTTTGGTAGAGACGCCTCGGGATATGGTGATTTGGTGACGCCCAAATGGTCAAGGAGGAACCGCAAGTTGGCTGCCCGGTCAGTATTGGATTGAGATAAGTGTTTTAGGCCTTCCTAGTCCTTCTTATCATAATACCCTTGTTGTTCAAGAAACTTCACATCTCTAGAGATTAGTGTGCGGCCAGTGATCGGATCGTAACACTTGTACCCCTTCTGACTTGTTGAGTAGCCAATGAACATACTTCTAGTGCGTTTGGCCTCAAGTTTATTCCTTCGTTCTCCGGGCACTAAAACAAAACAAACACACCCGAACACGCGTAAGTGATCAAGAGAAGGTTTAACTTTGTTTAGTACCTCATAGGGTGATATGTCATTTAAGACATTTGTTGGTGTCCGATTGATCAAGTAGCACGGCGTCATGACCGCATCCCCCCAAAACCTCTTAGTGACATTCGTATGAAACATCATTGACCGAGCCACCTCCATCAAATGTCGATTCTTCCTCTCGGCCACTCCATTTTGTTGAGGCGTGTATGGACAACTAGTCTGTTGGAGGATTTCATGCTTAGCTAGGTGCTCTTTGAGTTTGTGGCTTGTATAGTCACCTCCATTATCCGATCTTAGTACCTTTATTTTTGCATTAAATTGATTAGTAACATAATTCTGAAAATTGACAAAGGCATCATAGACTCTATCTTTAGATGGTAACAAGGTAAGCCAAGTATATTTAGATTTCTCATCAATAAAGGTAACATAATACTTGTTATTATCCCTAGATAGGCATGGAGATGTCCACACATCAGAATGTACTAAATCAAAACAATGTTCATAAATAGTACTTGATTTAGGGAAAATAGTCTTGCAATGTTTACCAAGGATACAAGACTCACAAGTGGAGTTATCAAACGAAACATTAGGCAACATTAATTCAAACGCACGAGAGTGAGGATGGCCTAATCTAGCATGCCACACATCACTTAAACTACTACTAAGATTTGAAGCAAAAGAAAAGGAATTAGAAGGACTTGAAGCTTTCTCTAGGACATAGAGATCTCCTCTACCATCTCCTTCTCCAAGGACTTTTCCACTCTCAATATCCTGAAAATGTACACTATTAGGTCCAAAAATCGCATAACAATTCAAATCTTTAGTAGCTTTCTTTACCGATAAGAGATTCGAAGTAAATGAAGGCATAAAGAAGGCTTTAGAGCTTTTATCAAACAATTTTAGTTCTCCTATTCCTTTAACCTGTACTCGATCTCCATTAGCTATAATAACATTACCTAGTGCCGGTTTTATGTTGTGTATAAGACTAGGGTTACTAATCATATGGTGAGAAGCACCCGAGTCAACAACAAGCGAAGTACTAGGTTTTGAAGCAAAGAAAGTGGTACCGGAGTCCTTTAGTGTGGCAATGGACTTGATGAGGGCCTCTAGGTCCGATTTCCTCACCAGGTCTCCAAGGGAAGCTGCCATGGCCATGGCTGCTGCGTCTCCTTGATTCGCTGCTCCGGTGCCTTTACCACTTGGTCCTCCTTGCGATAGGTTAGCCTTGAACTTTGCCGGCTTGAGATGTGGGTGAAGGATCCAACATTTGTCTTTCAGATGGCCCCTCTTCTTACAATGGTCACATACCATCGTTTTCCGGTCCTCATGCTTGTACACTCCCTTGTTAGCTGTAGCCAAGTCCTCCTTACCGCTAAACACGCCTAGCGATCCTTGCTCCTTTTGAACTTGAGAACACACATCTTCAAGGGTCAGAAGCTTGTCACCACGGAGGATGTGCTTGATAAGGTCGTTGAAAGCCGGATTCAGAGTGAGAAGGAGACCAAAGACTTTGTCTTGTTCCTTTCTCTCGTTGAGGATGGCCGTATCTATGGTGCTTGGCTGAAGCATCTCTAGTTCGGCCCAAAGAGACCTAAACTTGCCGAAGTGTTTTGTGAACTCCAAGTCTTCTTGGTGAAGACAGTTGATAGCCTTTTTGACTTCAAACACCCTGGTCAAGTTAGTCACGTTCCCATATACGTTCGCAAGTGTCTCCCATAGTTCCTTGGCCGTCTCACAGTAAGAGTATGCTTCAAGGATTGGTGCATCAAGCGAATTCTGAAGAATGGCAAGCACGGTCTGATCTTCTTGGAACCATTTGATTTTCTTCTCGAGTTCAGCCTCCTTGTCTTCTTCCTTTTCTTCTTTACNTTTAACCTGTACTCGATCTCCATTAGCTATAATAACATTACCTAGTGCCGGTTTTATGTTGTGTATAAGACTAGGATTACTAATCATATGGTGAGAAGCACCCGAGTCAACAACAAGCGAAGTACTAGGTTTTGAAGCAAAGAAAGTGGTACCGGAGTACTTTAGTGCGGCAATGGACTTGATGAGGGCCTCTAGGTCCGATTTCCTCACCAGGTCTCCAAGGGAAGCTGCCATGGCCGTGGCTGCTGCGTCTCCTTGATTCGCTGCTCCGGTGCCTTTACCGCTTGGTCCTCCTTGCGATAGGTTAGCCTTGAACTTTGCCGGCTTGAGATGTGGGTGAAGGATCCAATATTTGTCTTTCAGATGGCCCCTCTTCTTACAATGGTCGCATACCATCATTTTCCGGTCCTCATGCTTGTACACTCCCTTGTTAGCTGTAGCCAAGTCCTCCTTACCGCTAAACAGGCCTAGCGACCCTTGCTCCTTTTGAACTTGAGAACACACATCTTCAAGGGTCGGAAGCTTGTCACCACGGAGGATGTGCTTGATAAGGTCGTTGAACGCCGGATTCAGAGTGAGAAGGAGACCGAAGACCTTGTCTTGTTCCTTTCTCTCGTTGAGGATGGCTGGATCTATGGTGCTTGGCCGAAGCATCTCTAGTTCGGCCCAAAGAGACCTAAACTTGCCGAAGTGCTTCGTGAACTCCAAGTCTTCTTGGTGAAGACAGTTGATAGCCTTTTTGACTTCAAACACCCTGGTCAAGTTAGTCACATTCCCATATACGTTCGCAAGTGTCTCCCATAGTTCCTTGGCCGTCTCACAGTAAGAGTATGCTTCAAGGATCGGTGCATCAAGCAAATTCTGAAGAATGGCAAGCACGGTCTTATCTTCTTGGAACCATTTGATTTCTTTCTCGAGTTCAGCCTCCTTGTCTTCTTCCTTTTCTTCTTTACCGTCGTTCTTGGTGGCTTTCTTGGGGAGCTGGTTCGTTTCAACGTGAATCCATAGTCCCCGGCCACTCAACGCGGTCTTTGNTATTTGTCTTTCAGATGGCCCCTCTTCTTACAATGGTCACATACCATCGTTTTCCGGTCCTCATGCTTGTACACTCCCTTGTTAGCTGTAGCCAAGTCCTCCTTACCGCTAAACAGGCCTAGCGATCCTTGCTCCTTTTGAACTTGAGAACACACATCTTCAAGGGTCGGAAGCTTGTCACCACAGAGGATGTGCTTGATAAGGTCGCTGAACGCCGGATTCAGAGTGAGAAGGAGACCGAAGACCTTGTCTTGTTCCTTTCTCTCGTTGAGGATGGCCGGATCTATGGTGCTTGGCCGAAGCATCTCTAGTTCGGCCCAAAGAGACCTAAACTTGCCGAAGTGCTTTGTGAACTCCAAGTCTTCTTGGTGAAGACAGTTGATAGCCTTTTTGACTTCAAACACCCTGGTCAAGTTAGACACGTTCCCATATACGTTCGCAAGTGTCTCCCATAGTTCCTTGGCCGTCTCACAGTAAGAGTATGCTTCAAGGATTGGTGCATCAAGCGAATTCTGAAGAATGGCAAGCACGGTCTGATCTTCTTGGAACCATTTGATTTCCTTCTCGAGTTCAGCCTCCTTGTCTTCTTCCTTTTCTTCTTTACCATCGTTCTTGGTGGCTTTCTTGGGGAACTGGTTCGTTTCAACGTGAATCCATAGTCCCCGGCCACTCAACGCGGTCTTTGTGGTTCTTTTCCACAACAAATAGTTGGCCCCCTTTAAGACCACCGGAGTAACAATAGGTTTGGTAGTGTCCATGAGCAAGATTTGCGAGAGATATAGAGAAAAAGGACTAAGTATGTCGAGTAGCAAGTATAAAACAAGAGTATACCGAGAATAGAGAAAAAGAATGAGAAGATAATAGAGTATAAAGAAGAATAAGAGTAGGTTTAGAGAATCAAAGATCGAAAAATTCTCTGATACCATGTTGGGATTTAAGCGGAAGAGATTGAAAAAGAAAAGAGTTGTCGGCAAAAAGAATGAGATAAAAGTTATATTCCATTAGTATATCTTACAAAGGTTTACAAAATTCTATTTATACTAAGAGAAACTAAGGCTACACCCTTTTACAGCCGATCGCATAAGAGATAAGGAAAGAGAATTGGTTCTTCCCAAGAGTGAAAGCGACCTCTCCTTGTTTCCTTAAACAAAGCACAACCCGTGACTCCTCTCTCTCTTCTTCTCTAACGGCTACAAGGAGGATCTCAAACCTTCTCATGGGCATTAATGCAACCAGGCCTCCTCACTAGTCCATATATTCGTAGATGACTCGGCCTTATACCATAATTGTACGGACGCCCTTAGCATAGTTGTACGGACGACCAATACTTGTTCGGACTAGCATGATTACTTGTCAATATAATTAAGGTGTTGAACAATGTTAAATATGTTCCAGACTTGAGAAGGAATCTGATTTCAACGGGTACTCTTGACAAATTGGGATATAAGCATGAAGGTGGAGACGGCAAAGTGAGATATTTCAAGAATGGGAAAACAGCTTTGTCAGGGAGTTTGAACAATGGTCTGTATATTTTGAATGGTGACACTGTTATTAGCGAGAATTGCAACACTGAGAATGTGAAAGATAGCACTGTGTTGTGGCATAGCAGGCTTGGAAATTTGAGTCATAACAGTATGAAAGTGTTAACCGAGAAAGGGCTATTACAGAAGAAAGATGTCACTGACGTGGAGTTTTGTGAGCATTGTGTAATGGGAAAGTCCAAGAAGTTGAGCTTCAATGTGGGTAGACACGATACTGAGGATGCATTGGGATATGTTCATGCGGATTTGTGGGGTTCACCGAATGTGACACCTTCACTCTCAGGTAAACAGTATTTCCTGTCTATCATTGATGATAAGACTCACAAGGTATGGCTCATGTTTTTCAAGATGAAGGACGAAACATTCGATCGGTTTTGTGAGTGGAAAGAGTTAGTTGAGAATCAGATTGGTAAGAAGGTAAAGGACCTCAGAACAGACAATGGATTGGAGTTTTGCAATTTGAAGTTTGATGGATATTGTAAGAATCATGGTATTGAGAGACATCAAACTTGCACTTACACTCCAGCGCAAAACGGAGTTGCAGAGAGGATGAATCGAACACTTATGGAGAAGGTAAGATGTTTGTTAAATGAGTCTGGGTTAGAAGAACGTTGATGGGCTGAAGCAGAAGCCACTGCTGCCTATCTTGTAAATAGGTCACCTGCATCTGCTATTGATCACAATGTACCCGAAGAGCTGTGGCTAAATAAGAAGCCGGGTTATAAACACTTGAGAAGATTTGGCTCTGTCGCCTATGTGCATCAAGATCAGGGAAAGCTCAAGCCTAGAGCATTGAAAGGAGTGTTTCTAGGCTATCCACAAGGCACAAAAGGCTAGAAGGTATGGTTACTTGAAGAATCAAAGTGTGTGATTAGTCGAAATGTTGTATTTCACGAAGAGGTGTTGTATAAGGATCTCTTCGAAAAGGATGGTGAAGATAAGGCAGCAGATGTCAAGAAGGATGATAAGACTTTGACGGAGATTAAGAAGGAAGATAGATTGGTTGGAGAGAGTTCTAATGGAGGTGGACCTGCTATAGTTGATGAGAGTGATACGAAGTCAGAGTACTTTGAGCCTGAAGGTGAAGTTAAGGCTCCAAGGAGTTCTCCAAGTCTCAGGAACTATCAGTTAGCTAGAGACCGGGTAAGAAGGGAAATCAAGGCTCCACTGAAGTTCTCTGATTACTCGCAGTTTGCTTTTGTGCTTATGACTGCATAAGAGGTCATATGCGAAGATCATCAGTGTTATCATGAAGCAAAAGAGGTCAAGTACAGTAAAGAATGGGATGCGGGTATGGATGAAGAAATGAGTTCATTAAAGAAGAATGAGACCTTTGATGTAGTGGATAGACCTGCTGATCAGAAGGTTATTAGTCGTAGATGGCTTTCTAAAAAGAAGTCAGACATTCCAGGGGTAGAACCTGAGAGGTTTAAGGCAAGGTTAGTGGCTAGAGGCTTCACACAGAGGATAGGAATTGACTATAAAGAGGTATTTGCGCCTGTAGTGAAGCACATATCAATCAGGACTTTAGTGTCATTAGTGGTTCAAGATGACTTAGAACTGGAGCAGATGGATGTCAAGACAGCATTTCTGCATGGAGAACTTGATAAACCGATAAACATGGAACAGCCTGAAGGTTATGAGGTAGATCCAGGAAAAGATTAAGTTTGTTTGTTGAAGAAATCTCTTTACGGTTTAAAACAGGCTCCTAGGCAGTGGAATAAGAAGTTTAATGCATTCATGATGAAACAAGAGTTCAACCGGAGTGAGCATGACTCTTGTGTGTATGCAAAAGAGGTAAATCCTGGTGAAATCATATACTTGCTACTTTATGTAGAAGATATGTTATTAGCTGCTAAGAGCAAGGAAGAGATAGGTAGGTTGAAAGAAGCATTGAGCCTATAGTTTGAGATGAAGGATATGGGACCTGCAAGTAGGATTCTGGGAATTGATATAATTTGGAATCGAGAAGAAGGGGTTCTATATTTGTCTCAGTCCGGTTATTTGCAGAAGGTATTGAGTCGGTTTAACATGAGTAAGGCTCATGAGGTAGACACTCCGGTTGGAACGCATATCAAGTTGGCATCTGTGAAAAATGATCGAGAGTGTGTTGATTTGAAAAAGGTTCCATACGAAAGTGCCATTGGAAGTATCATGTACTTAATGGTGGGTACAAGACCTGACATAGCTCAGGCTATTGGTTTGTTGAGTAGATTTATGAAGAAACCTGGGAAGATTCATTTGGAAGCAGTGAAGTGGTTGCTGAGATATCTTTAAAGGCTCTAGTGATTTGAATTTGGTTTTCACAAAAGGAAACAAGCTAGAGATTCAAGGATTCAGTGACTTAGACTATGCTGGTGATTTAGATCGGAAAAGGTCCACCAGTGGTTATGTTTTTACAGTTGGTGGGAATACTGTCAGCTGGAAGTCAAGTTTGCAGTCGGTTGTGACCTTGTCAAGCACAGAGGCTGAGTATATTGCACTCACATAAGCGGTTAAAGAAGCCTTATGGCTCAAGGGGCTTCTGAAGGACATGGGTTATGAAGAAGAGAAGGTCACGGTCTAGTGTGATTCACAGTCTGCAATATGTCTATCAAAGAATAACATGTTTCATGAGAGAACGAAACATATTGCAACTAAGTACAACTTCATCAGAGACATTTTTGAGTCTGGAGAGGTTGAGGTTCTGAAGATTCATACGTCGAGGAATCCTGCGGATATGCTTACAAAAGGTATTCCAGTCAAGAAGTTTGACGCAGCTTTAGATTTTCTAAAGCTGATCAAGTGAGGTGAAGTGTTATCTCAGCTGAAGGTTAAATCCAAGTAAGTGCAAGTTCATTGTTTTGAGAAAAAAAGGGAATTGAATCAAGGTGGAGTGTTGAGATTGGTATATCTGATTCAACTCAGAGTTGATGATGGTTTGGTTCTAAACCTGAGATTAATGAGTTAATTTTGGTGGTTGTCTCTGGTTTGTGAAATTGTTGATTAAACCAGAGAGGAGAAGATCAGAGTAAAGTCTCTAACTGCAGTGGAGGGTTTTGCGTATATACTGAAACGTTGCGTTTCGTAAGAGTGAGTCTTCTTCTTTGATCTCATCATGTTTTGATCTTTCATCTGCTGTTATCGAGAGAGAGAGAGGTTGTTAGAGAGAGAGAGATCCACCATTATTGTAAAGCTCGGTTCTGAGCTGTAACCTTTTCTCATATAGTAAATTTGCCAGATTGATTCGGCCCCAGACGTAGGTGTAATCACATCGATTGCACTGAACTGGGTTAACAACTGTGTCTCGCGTTCTTGTCCTTTACATTACTAAGTTCTTGAGCTAAATTCGATTAGGCTTAGAGAAGTGTTCCGAGCTGCTTTCAAGTGCGAATCCTAACAGAAGAAAATGTGGTCTCGTGTTTCATATGGATCCTGGCAGAGAGTACAAGTAGAATCAACTCCTGCGGTCCACTGCAACATTATGTCCCCGATCATGAGCCTATTCAAATTGGCAAGCCAACTAACCAGCGAGTACTTTGGTGTGGCTTGGAAGAACCAGATCCCTGTCCACCACACCTTCATCTGCCTGCTTGACGAATAGCTTCCCATGTTTCTTTTGTACTAAAGTCAGTCTGAAATGGACCTCCTTTACCTTTCCACTACACAACATCTTGTTTGGCTACTAGCCAGCGGTTGCGTGTGTTCTCAAGCAATGTTTCCATCTGATTTAGATAATCAATTCGGTGCCTTCGCTTCCTTTGGTGTACGGCTTCATCCACTGTGGCCTGTAACCCTATCCCCATGTCTATACATCCCCACTAACCTGCAATGTCAATCAAACAGCCCAGTTCCGACCAATTATCATGCCAAAATGAGACATTGTTCCCACTTTGTATCTCATATATGACAAAACCTGATGCGAAAACCTGATACTTTAGTAACTTTCACCACATCCATGAACCTAGAGTGGTGTTATCCTTTATAGCCCAAAAAAAACCCTTGCAAAGCAAGTAAACTCAAAGCCATTGTACCCAGAGGGAGTTTGCTGATAGAACTCTCCATATGAGCTTTAGGCAGCTAACCTTGTTAGCCTCTTTCAAAGAGCGAATGTCAAAGCCACCTTCTGCCTTAGGTAGGCAAACATCAGTCCACGAAATTTTGGCTTTTTTGTGTTTAATGCAGGTCCTCACCACAAAAAAAAAAAAGCTGAATACAAACTATCAAACTCCTTTAGACAAGAGACATCCATAAATTGGTAAAGACTGTGAACTACTTAACTAATGAGTTGCAGGCATCCCACAAAAAAACAAATGTCGTGCCGTCCAGCTTCTTATTCTCTCACAGATTCGCTCAAGAAGTAGTGTGTAATCATTTGTTGTCATTCTCTTATTAGACATCCACAAAAAACATTTTTATTTGACATGGATCTTCGACTTTCTTTGTTCATATAAGAATTCTCCGATTAGAGATTGATATCGATTCTAGGATTGGTTTCTCTATCACGTTGAATCTCTAATTCTTTAAACACATCTCTCTTCATTGATGTTGGTTTGGATTTAAGACACAAAATCTCTGTTGATTGTTTTTAGTTTTTGTAGACTGATTCTTTTTTTCTCCAGATGCTAGAGACATAAGGTGAGAGTTAAAAAAATTGCTGAAATTTTTGTTTTTTGTATTAATTTGGGTGATTTTAGCGAGTGTTCTGAATTTTTATTAAGAACATGAGGGATCTGTGAATACCGGATATATTGTTTCTTGTGTGGGTGAATGACCGACGTTAAGCTTAAAAATAACTGACGTTAGTCGCTTTCTTTTGAAGTTGAGAGATTGGTGTTTCATATAGTTTATTCGTTATAGGCGTTTTATATGTTCAAGTAAGCATGGAAAAGCCGCTTTATTATCGTCAATTTTCTACAAAAACCACTATTACCATCAATACGTAAAACACATGGATCCACTAAGGTTCTCGAAAACGTCAAAAACATTAGGAGCTAAAGCAAAAAAGTAAATCGATTATTTGGTTGACAATGATATTTCTGACGCATGAAGCTCTCCTTCTCCTCTTTTTAGATTTGGATTTCGTATCTAACCTATGATACATGATCTTATCAGTTATCACCATTGCTTTCGTTGATTTTACACCTACTCAATCGTATACATGTATGGGATGTGCATGTGCAACGTTAATGATGACGTATGCCGTATAGTGATTTAGTTGTATAACTAAGAAAATGAGACTGGCCAAGTTGAGTTATCCAATTACTGTGAATTTTTATATTTAAAAGGATTTGGATATATGTTTTCATTTTTTCTAACATTATCTCCGATGATTTTCCCTATTTTGTTCTCTATTATAAAAATAAAAAATAAAGATGAGTTTTGTCGCTCATACTATTTATGTTGACCTTGTAATTAATATATAACTAACTTTTGAATGTGCATACCTTTTTATGTAATTCAGAAGTAATACTAAAAGTTTTCTAAAGTCAAAGACTCTCTTAAGACAAAAAGAAAACCATGTTAAATTTTGAATTTCCGTAACCAATTCTGTTCAAACCCATGTGGCAGGACTTACCTTCGGACCACGAAAATTTCCTAATATATTACAGGTTTCCAATAAACAGTTTGTCAAGGGTAAAATCGAAATGCTTAAAGTTTACTGTACATACAAATCAAAAACAACAGTTTCTAACAATACCAAAAATAGAAAAGGACATATTTACGTTGACTATAGATTCAACATCTATACTAATAAAAGTAGGAGCTATAAGTTTCTTAAGGCGTCCACATGGGATTTAAAACAACCAATAGGGATTAAACATGTCACCAATTAACATTTTTTAAAATTTCCAGAATTTGTATATTCAGATTTTTTAAATAACCAATCGGGATCAGACATCTCAATACTTAATATTTTTGAAATTATGTAAAATTTCTATATTAAAATTTATAAATAAGTGTATGTACAACGTCCCACATCAGCTAAAAAAATTTAAACAATGGCTGAGAACGATTATAAATAAGACTAATATTCTTCCAACTATGAATGAGAAGGAAGTTTGATTTATCAGGCGTCCAAATTTAAAAATATTATAATTATCTATACTAATAAAAGTTGGAGCTACAAGCTATTTAAGCCGTCCACATAGGATTTTAAACAACCTATCGGGATTCGACATGTCACTGATTAACATTTTTTAAAAGTTTAAAATATTAAAAATATTTAAACTCTATCAAAAGTTTAAGTATCATTTATCTCTTTTTGTGCTTTACATCTCTTATGAACTATAAAACATGTTTTTGTGTATGACTTTATAGGTGATTTGATATTGTTTCAGTATTTTTTTTTAATTTTTGGGTCTAAGGAAGAAGGATTGACGTCGCAAGACCTTGATTTGATGTTGTTTGAGTTAATTTTTGAGGTTTAAAGAAAAAGGATCGACGACAAACACAATTTTATTAGCTATACATGTATTCATATTACTTTCTCTGCAAGTAATTTGCAATTTTGTAGTATTAAAGATTTTGGTTCAAGAAGTTTGAATACATGTGGATCTAAAACCGAATAAGTATACAAGTGAAAGTATCAATAATTGAGTGCATGTGGTGACTATGCTGATCCATGAAATTTTATGAAAAAATAGGCAATGATTTTTGTCTTGGAGTTTGATGAGTTAACAAGTTTTTTGGTAGTCTAAAAAAATGGTTTTAAATGATTATTCAGTGGAAGAATGTGAGGAAACTGATGGGAAGAGGAAGAAGAAGAGTATAACGAAGAACCGGACGGTAAAAGTAATGATGACAATTATCATGAAACTTTAACAATGAAAATAACAAGAAAGAATAGGAATAGTAAGAAAACAGTGGAAAAAAACACGAAGACATAGATGGTGGCGGTCAATTAAAACATGATTAATTCATGATTCTAAAATTTTCGTTTGTCTGATGGTCAAAGAAATGGTTTAGGATATGCAAGGTCACCTGTTTGAATGTTCGATCCGTCTTGCCTGGATGTCCAGTTAAATTCATGATTTTTTGATCAAATTTAATTTTTTTACACAACTGATTTATATATATTTTTAAAAATTGTGTATCTGAAATAAAAGTTTTGCTTTAATAGTAATTTAAATTTTCTATAAGATAATATTTTATAACTGTCGTCAATCATATATAACTTTCACCAAAATATATCAAATAAACCCACATGTAGCGTGGATTCAAAACCTAGTTCTAGTGAAAAAAATTTCATTATAAGAAAAAATTGCATTATATTATTGAACCTTAGCTCATGGTTTTTTTCTTCCACAACTCTTTTTTTTTTTTTTGGAAAGAGTCTTCGACAACCGACACTAGTAGTAGTGTTACTAGTGTAGTTGATATGTCTATATTTTGCCTCTCCTTAGCATATATTTATCATGCATTTAGCTAGGATAACTCATTGGTTTGCATCATTTTCTAGTCCTTTCTATACACTTTGCATGTTTAGGTAGTTCTTGCATCATCCTTGCATACATTGTGCATTTCAGAGTATTTCAGGTATTTAGGAGACGTTGGAAGCGCATCGCTCGACTCATCCGCTGCACAACACTCCCGGAACCGTCTCTCGAGCCAATCTCACAACAGTTCCAGGAAGCGTCAACCGAGCCATCTCCAGGAAGCGTCAACCGAGACATCCGTTCAATCCTTTCCACTCGAGTGGGACTTAGCTTTCCAACGCCGTTTGTTTCAAGCCAATCGGAGGTGTGGTTCAAGAGTTATCATCGTTTTAGTGGATCCGTATACACCACAATCGAGCCATGCTCCCCTGCCACGCACTCCAGCTTGTTTGATCGAGCCATGCTCCCCCGCCACGTACTCCAGTTTGTCTGATTGAGCCATGCTCCCCCGCCACGCACTCCAGTATGCTTGATCGAGCCATGCTCCCCCACCACGCACATGTCGGGAAGAAAAACGTTTGGTTTCACACGCTTCAGGAGATTACCGAACCGACGCTTTACCTTGTCGTTTTAAGTTTTAGGGCTTTCCATGTTTTCACTATAAATATATTTTGTTAAGTCTTGGTTGAGATATCTTATCTTTTATCTTGTTTTGTTCTTAAGGTTTTACCTAGCCACCTAAAACGCTCTCACACTTTGTATCCCGATATCTTTGAACTTATTCAGTATTTTGATTCGATTTCTTCTACAAAGTTGTTCTTCACATTTTAATATATCTAAGAATGCTTGTTTCAATGTTTTCAAGGTTTGCATCCTTGACTTTGATTTTCGGATCTGAGTAGTTTGGTAGTTCTTGAGGATGGGATAGATTAGGTGGAGGATCTTAGGATGTAGGGTGTTGAAGCTTCATTTGTACGATTCCCTTCTGGACTAGAGTTAGAATTACTAGTTTTTCTCTGATCAATTGGAACTAGGTTCGAGACATTTCCACACCCAAAAGGTGTTTGATGAAATATCTGACCAACTAGTGCCAGAGAATTACGTTCCTAGCCTGAGAGATTAGTTGTCTAGGATGTTAGTTGACGTGAATGAACTTGTTTGTCATGCCTGCTCGACCACATTTCTCTAGCGAGAGCTAGGTATGGAAGTGGTTGACTATGAGTAGCTTTTGCCAAGAGATTGGATTAGCTAAGTTGTGATGTTCATTGTTTAGGGATAGTTTGCTTGTGGTATGTTAAACACTCTGTAGACTAGGATACTCCACTGACATCAATTACCCCATCCTTAGGACTTCTTTCTTTCTGATTTTTATTACATTCCTAGAACTGTTTCGTTTTTTCATGCTTAGAATCGTTTTCGGTTTCACTTATTCTTGTTTGGTACTTGTCATACATTTTCGTTTATGATTCTGTGACTCGTTTCCGTTTTGTATTTTGACCATTCTAGGATTGTTAGAAAAACACTCTTTTTGAATTGGCTTAACTTGTGACTTCTTGATTGCATCTTGAGTGATAGTAAAGATTCCCAATTGGATTGACACCTTAAGTATTACAACTGCATAAGGTTAATTGAACATGTTAGGACACACAAAAATCTTAGTATCCATTTGGCGCCGCTGCCATTTGGGATTCGTTTTGGTACATTTAAGATTACAAGTTTTGCAAGATTAAGTTCTGTTACACTTATCATTCTGGGTACTGACTTGTTTTGGTTGTCTGCTTGTTTGTCTTGCACCTCAGGTAACCTTGCATGCACACCAGATCAAGAGGGCATCAGAATCTCCTTACTGTGATCGATGAAATCAATTGGTTGCAACGCCCACGACAAGCTCATACTTCCAACGATCATCTCGTACCAGTCACTATGGAACAACAGAATGAACCACATCCGGGACCGCGAAACATTGGTGTTGGGGATGCACCGAACACTCATACTCAGCGTGCTGGAATCGTCCCTCCCGCCGTGTAGAACAACAACTTCAAAATCAAAAGTGGTCTGCTCTCCATGATTCAAGGAAACAAGTTCCACAGGTTGCCTATGGAGGATCCACTCGACCACTTGAACGAGTTCGACCGTCTGTGCAGTCTCACCACGATCAATGGCGTGAGTGAGAACGGTTACAAGTTGCGCCTCTTCCCATTCTCCCTGGGAGACAAGGCTCATCAATGGGAGAAAAACCTTCCCAAGGGATCAATCACCACCTGGGATGGTTGCAAGAAAGCGTTCTTGGCCAAGTTCTTCTCCAACTCCAGAACAACACGTCTCAGGAATGAGATTTCTAGCTTTACTCAGAAGAGCTTAGAATCATTCTGTGAAGCCTGGGAGCGTTTCAAGGGTTACCACAGCCAGTATCAACACCATGGTTTCAGCAACGAGTCACTGCTGAGCACTCTCTACCGTGGTGTACTACCAAAGATACGTATGTTGTTTGACTCTGCTTCTAACGGTAATGTCTTGAACAAAGACGTTGAGGAAGGATGGCAACTGGTTGAGAATCTCGCTCAGTCTGACGGCAACTACAATGAGGACTACGACCGCACAGTTTGCGGCAACGCTAGATCTGAGGAGAAGTAAAAGAAAGACCTCAAGAATATCAATGAGAAGCTTGACCGTATCTTACTAGGCCAGCAGAGGAGCGTCCACTTTGCATCTGAGGATGACCCTTTCCAAATTCCAGATGGGGAGGGCGAGCAGACTGAGGAGATCAGCTATGTTCAGAATCAGGGTGGATACAATAAAGGTTACAACCCCTACAAGACGAACACCAATTTTTCTTACCGAAGTACCAATGTTGCTAATCTACAAGATCAGGTGTACCCGCCTCAACAACAACAGCAAGGTCAACAAAAACCTTTTGTGCCTTACAATCCGGGATTCGCTCCAAAATAACATTTCCAGCAGGGTTACCAAGCTCCCTCAGGACCACCACCAGGATTCCGTCCTCAACCAGTTCAGCCTACTCCAGCCCCAGATCAAGAAATGAAGCAGATGATGCAACAACTTCTTCAGGGTCAAGCTAGCGGTTCCATGGAAACTGCAAAGAAGTTCGATGACCTAAGACAGAGGATCTGAACGTCAAATTTGAAGCTTTCAATTCGAAGATAAGGTATATGGAAGGCCAATCTGCTTCTACTTCTACCCCAAAGTCTGGCCAATTCCCAGGGATAGCTGTTCAGAACCCCAAGGAGTTTGCAAATGCAATTACACTGAGAAGTGGAAAATTAGATGGAGAGGGTTTTGTTCAGGATGACGTTCAGATGGAGAACCCAGTCGAAGCAGTCAAAGATCCAATCGAGCCAGTGAAGCAGTCCGAACTTGAAGCTATTAAGGAACCTGTTGTGCCTGATGACAAACCCGCGAGATTCATCCCTCCACCGTACAAGCCTCCTCTACCATTTCTAGTGAGGTTTAAGAAGCAGCTTACTGAGAAGTACAAAGCCTTGTTTGAAAAACAAGTTAAGGACAAATGCCATTGCTGGATGCATTCGCACTTGTTCGTCACTACCAGAAATTCCTCAAGAATTTAGTGATGGAGAGATCAAAAGAAGTTCAAGGCATGGTGGTACTATGTCTTGAGTGTAGTGCAATTATCCAGAAGAAGATTGTACCCAAGAAGCTCAAAGATCTGGGATCATTCAATCTACCTTGCTCCTTTGGACCTATGTCTTTTGATAGGTGTTTATGTGATCTTGGCGCTTCAGTTAATCTGATGCCATTCTCTGTGGCTAAGAGGTTGGGGTTCACAAGGTTTAAAGGTTGCGACATCTCCCTCATCCTTGCAGATAGATCAGTGAGACTTCCACATGGTATTTTAGAGGACTTACCTGTCAGAATCAGAGACGTGGAAGTGCCAACCGACTTTGTGGTTCTAGAGATGGATAAAGAACCAAAAGATCCGCTGATCTTAGGAAGACCGTTGCTAGCGACTGCTGGAGCCATCATTGATGTCAGAAATGGCAAGATTGATCTTAATCTGGAAGATGACTTCATTATGAAGTTCGACATCAAGGATACTTTGAAGAAGCCAACAATAGGAGGACAAGTCTTCTACATTGAAGAGATGGGTAAGTTGGCCGATGAGTTATTGGAGGAATTAGCTAAGGAGGATCATCTCAACACTGCTTTGAACAAGTTTGGAGATGAACGGTTCCTGCATGAGGAGACCAGTTGTTACAAGAATATGCTAGACTCCCACAGAGAAACGGACGAACCAGAGGAGTTTGAGCAGCTGTTTGACGCATAAGAGGTATGTGCGGTTGAGGCAGAAACTTCAAAACGCGAGATCTCCGTCTCGGCAGACGTCAACACCAGACTAGAATCACTGCTCGAACCGCACTCGGCCGTGACCGCTCCTGACTCCCATGCTGATGACTGGTCGGAACTGAAGGCTCCAAAAGTAGAACTCAAAATTCTCCTATCTGGACTCAGGTACGTTTTTCTGGGAACCAATTCTACTTATCCTGTCATTGTGAATGCTAGGTTGAGTGATGATGAATTGGGGATGCTAGTAACTGAGCTTAAGAAGTATAAAAAGGCTATAGGTTATTCTTTAGATGATATCAAAGGAATTTCACCTAGTCTATGCACGCATAGGATTAATCTTGAGAATGAATCTTATGCTAGTATTGAACCCCAAAGAAGATTGAACCCTAATCTGAAAGAAGTAGTAAAGAAAGAAATCCTAAAAATGCTTGATGCTGGAGTTATCTATCCTATCTCTGATAGTACTTGGGTATCTCCAGTGCATTGTGTACCTAAGAAAGGAGGAATAACTGTAATCCAAAACGAAAAATATGAGTTAATCCCAACTAGGACCATTACAGGACATAGGATGTGCATTGATTATAGGAAGTTGAATGTTGTGTCTAGGAAAGATCATTTTCCTCTGCCTTTCATTGATCAAATGTTGGAGAGACTAGCTAGTCATCCTTATTACTGTTTCCTTGATGGGTATAGTGGATTCTTCCAAATCCCTATCCACCCAAATGATCAGGAAAAGACAACATTTACTTGTCCTTATGGCACTTTTGCCTACAGACGCATGCCATTTGGTTTGTGCAATGCTCCTGCCACCTTTCAAAGGTGCATGACATCGATTTTCTCGGATTTGATTGAGGAGTCAGTGGAAGTGTTTATGGACGACTTCTCTGTATACGGTTCCACTTTCTCCTCCTGTTTGTTAAATCTGTGCAGGGTATTGACGCGATGTGAGGAGACGAACCTGGTGCTGAACTGGGAGAAGTGCCATTTCATGGTTGAAGAAGGGATCGTTCTGGGACACAAGATTTCTGAAAGAGGAATTGAGGTTGACAAGGCAAAGATTGAGGTCATGGTTCAGCTTCAACCGCCTAAGACAGTGAAGGACATCAGGAGTTTTCTGGGACATGCTGGGTTTTACAGGAGATTCATCAAGGACTTCTCAAAAATTGCAAGACCTTTGACAAGGTTGTTGTGCAAGGAGGTTGAGTTCGAATTTGATGCAGCATGTTGGGAAGCTTTTAGCAAGATCAAGGAGGCCTTGGTTTCGGCACCCATAGTACAAGCTCCGAATTAGGATCATCTGTTTGAGATCATGTGTGATGCTTCAGACTTTGCAGTTGGAGCATATCTGGGACAGCGTATTGACAAGAAGCTTCATGTCATATACTACGCGAGTCGCACCTTGGACGAGACTCAGGGGAGGTACGCCACCACAGAGAAGGAACTCCTAGCAGTTGTGTTTGCATTCGAAAAATTCAGGAGTTACCTTGTGGGTTCGAAGGTCATAGTGTATACCGACCATGCTGCTCTGAGACACATTTACTCGAAGAAGGATACTAAGCCAAGACTGTTGAGATGGATCCTGCTTCTTCAGGAGTATGACATGGAGATTGTCGACAAGAAAGGCATAGAAAACAGAGTTGCGGACCACTTGTCAAGAATGAGGATTGAAGATGCTGTTCCAATAGTTGACTCAATGCCTGAGGAACAACTTCTGGTCGCCCAGGTTTGTGAGCAGATGCATGACACAGGGGTTGAGAACCTCAAAATCACTTGTATGGCGATCACTTCTGAGACTGCACCATGGTATGCAGATGTCGTGAATTTCAAGGTTTGTGGAGAAGTTCCTGATGACATTGATCCCTACAGGAAGAAAAAGTTTTTCAGGGAGGTCAACCACTACTTCTGGGATGAGCCATATCTTTACAAATTAGGTTCAGATGATCTATTCAGAAGATGCATAGCAGAAGGGGAAGTGTAGGGAGTGCTTGAACACTGCCACGGTTCCACCTATGGAGGCCATTTCGCCATATTCAAGACAGCTCAGAAGGTTCTCCAAGCAGGTCTCTGGTCGCCAACCTTGTTCAAGGACGCTCACGGTTTCATCACCAAGTGTGATGCTTGTCAGAGGATGGGCAACATCACAAGGAGGAACGAGATTCCCCAGAATCCGATCCTGGAAGTAGAGATATTTTATGTTTGGGGTATAGACTTCATGGGTCCTTTCAACCCTCCATGAAATGGCAATATCTATATTCTGGTGGCAGTTGATTACGTTTCTAAGTGGGTTGAAGCCATTGCCAGTCCCACTAACGATCACAAAGTTGTTCTGAAGCTGTTCAATAGTATAATTTTTCCAAGGTATGGGATACCCAGAGTAGTGATCAGTGATGGTGGTACTCATTTTGTCAACAAGGTGTTTGAGAGTATGCTGAGAAAGTATGGGGTCAAGCACAAGGTGTCTACTGCGTATCACCCTCAAACCAGCGGACAGGTTGAAGTCTCAAATAAGCAGATCAAAAGTATCTTGTCAAGGATTGTTGGGGTTTCGAAGAAAGATTGGTCTGTAAAGTTAGATGAGACTCTCTGGGCGTACAGGACAGCTTTCAAAACGCCCATAGGAAGAACACCATTCAAGTTGGTATATGGTAAAGCATGTCATCTCCCTGTGGAGGTTGAGTACAAGGCGCTTTGGGCTATTAAGTTGCTGAACTTGGATATTGATACAGCCCAGGCCAAGAGGAACCTTGATCTACATGAGTTGGAAGAAATCAGACTTGATGCCTACGAGAGTGCAAAGATTTACAAGGAAAAAACAAAGAATTTTCATGATAAGAAAATTGTTGTCAAGGAGCTCAAGGCTGGAGATCAGGTGTTGCTTTTCAACTCTAAACTTAAGTTATTTCCTGGAAAGCTTAAGTCTAGGTGGTCTGGACCTTTTGACGTCAAGGAAGTTCTGCCATTCACTCTTTTGAACAAGGATGGTAGCGAATTCACTGTAAATGATCAGAGAGTCAAGAAATATCTAGCTGATCAAGTACGACCAGAGGGGTCTTCTGTGCTCCTCTATGAACCCCAAAAAGCATAAAAAACTGAAAAGTCAAGCTAGGGACTTTAAACAAGCTCACTTGGGAGGAAGTCCCAAAGGTATCACTGTAGATATTTTTTAGGATCCTTGTGATTTTGATTTTTGTTTTTAGTTTTCTGGTGTTCAGGAATCTGCAGAAGGGAGTATGGGCATCAAAAAAAAAAGTGAAAGTACAAGTCAAAAGAAGGCGCTGCGACGCGACATAGAGAGTTCAACCACCACCGTGCATTCTCAACCATCATCGACTCGAGGAAGATTCAACCGACGGCGTGGAATCAGACTCGACCCATCCCGAGAGGTTCATCACTCTGCACTCGTTCGAGCCACGACTCCGGTGTCACGCTCAAGCCAATCTCACTCCGCACACGCTCCAACTACCACGCTCGAGCCACACACAAAGTCTCCATCGAGCCAACTCGTCAGAGAACACTCTCTCCGGTTCGCTCCCCAGCACGTCAATCTTCATATGTGTCACGGGAGCGTCTGCCTTTACCCGCTCCTTCATGCCACTCGTCACATGAGTCCAGGGAGAGAAGGAGACACGGTTTGCGAGGTTCCAGAGCCTCTTCTAGTCATCGATCAGCACGTCGTTCTACAGCTCGAGATGAGCATGAGGTTGAGGTTGAGCAGCGAGTTGAAGCTAAGGGTGATCATCAGGGTATGCACGGGGTTGAGCAACAAATCGAACATCAAGGTGATTATCAGCCTACGGAGGTTGTTGTATTGGTATCAGACCATGATGAGTCCAGAGTCGATGACATGCAGTGTGACGAGCAGTCGAACATGTATCAGAACACGCAAGCGGTTGAGCAGTAAGTCGACCAACCAGCTGAAGTCACTCCTGCGGATCCCGAACAAGGTGAAGGACAAAGTCAATATAACGCTCCTCCCTGGGCGAGCTCCGACTCCTTCATTTACTATTGAGGTACTCCTACCTTTCCTTTGTATATACCATTTCATTCATCCATTGTTTGTGTTGTGATTCTTCAATCCTCCTGCAAATTTTTCTTACACAAGAGATGTGTAATTTAAGTTTGGGGGAGGGTTTGAGATGATGTATCTGATGTCGTGTTTTGTGATTCTTATTTCAAATTTTTGCATCATATCATGTTTGAGTCTGCATCCATCTATTTGCATAGAAAAACCATAAAAATTTGAAATTTTTTTGAAAATTTCCACAAAAACAGAGTGTTCATATTAGGATTGAATCTAGGTTTATTCATATAGGGTTGTTGCATTTAGCATAAGGGTTGATGATGATTGTAACCTTGTTAGCATGCTGGATTCAATAGAATAGGATCAAGGCCCTTGTTCTTAGTTCTTTGATGCTTGTTGATTGAACTTGAAAATTTAAGATTAAAGCATGTTTTGAATTGATATCATTCCCTATCTACCTGAACCTAATCCTGACTTGCAATTATCCTGTTATGCATTGATGTTGAACTCATGGATACCATATACATACTTGGATTGTCTTTCACATTTTTACCACCCTTTTCAATCCAAGTAGCTGATTCCCATCTTTGGAACAGTTCCCCGCACCCTTAACCAACCGTTCTTTCAAGCCAATTGTATTCTTGAGTGTCAGGCCTTTTTTCGAGTTGAGCTTGTTAGAAAGTGTTAGGTTCTAACCGACAAGAGTAGGATCCTGTGTAGTTCTAGTTCGCGTTATCCGGACTAGTAGCACTAGGTGAGAACTCGATTTTGGGTATTGGGTATGGATTTGTGCAGAAAAGTGAAGAGCAAAAAGAAAGTAAAGGTTAGAAAGTCTTTAGGAGGGGGATGTGTTTTCAAGGTTTACAAGTCTAGTAAAGGATTTGGGTTGAGCACAATAATGAGTTATTGGTTCTGGGCATAAAACGAAAAGATTAGACAAAGAAAAGAAAGTAAAATGTTTAAGATGTCTAGATTCCTTAGAAGAAAAGAAAAAGAACCTTACTAATAATAAAGATTTCTCAATCCACTAGAATGATAAGAAGTGAACTCCTCCTAAGAACAAGTGTAAAGAATGAAAGAATGGGCTTTAGATAATGTTTTTGTTGAAGGGTAGGACCAACTTCGGTTTGGAATGTTCTTTGGGTAGACAGGGCGCTGCTCTTGTATGTATCACTTGGTTTCAACCTTTAGCCTTCTCTTAAGCTCAAATCCTTTTCGTGAGAGAACCTTGTTCTGAATTGATAAAACCATTTGAGAAGGAGACCATCTAAGTCTCTAACCTTTTACCCTAGCCAAATGAGTTCAATGACATTGCTTAGCTTGATCCACGGTTCTTTGTTAATGAATGTTAAAGGGAATGATTGATAGGATTGCATGTGTAGAAAATATATAGAGTTCCTTCACCATGCATCATAGAACTAAAAACAAAGACCTTGAATCTAACTATTTTATTTAGCATGTTTTAGGTTCTGAGACCCCATCTTCACACATCTCTTCCATACTCTGTTCTTGATTGTTTGATTGAGGGCAAGCAAAGAGTAAGTTTGGGGGAGTTGATATGTCTATATTTTTCCTCTCCTTAGCATATATTTATCATGCATTTAGTTAGGATAACTCATTGGTTTGCATCATCTTCTAGTCCTTTCTATACACTTTGCATGTTTAGGTAGTTCTTGCATCATCGTTGCATACATTGTGCATTTTGGAGTATTTCAGGTATTTAGGAGACGTTGGAAGCGCATCACTCGACTCAGCCGCTGCACAACACTCCCGGAACCGTCTCTCGAGCCAATCTCACAACACTTCCAGGAAGCGTCAACCGAGCCATCTCTGGGAAGCGTCAACCGAGCCATCCACTCAAGCCGTTCCACTCGAATGGGATTTAGCTTTCGACGTCTTCACCAAAGTTGTAGGGAATTGAGTTATCTTTCCAACTCCGTTTATTTCAAGCCAATCGGAGGTGTGGTTCAAGAGTTATCATCGTTTTAGTGGATGCGTATACACCACGATCGAGCTATGCTCCCCTGCCACGCACTCCAGCTTGTTTGATCGAGCCATGCTCCCCTGCCACGCACTCCAGCTTGTCTGATCGAGCCATGCTCCCCCGCCATGCACTCCAGCTTGTTTGATCGAGCCATGCTCCCNCTTGGTTTCAACCTTTAGCCTTCTCTTAAGCTCAAATCCTTTTCGTGAGAGAACCTTGTTCTGAATTGATAAAACCATTTGAGAAGGAGACCATCTAAGTCTCTAACCTTTTACCCTAGCCAAATGAGTTCAATGACATTGCTTAGCTTGATCCACGGTTCTTTGTTAATGAATGTTAAAGGGAATGATTGATAGGATTGCATGTGTAGAAAATATATAGAGTTCCTTCACCATGCATCATAGAACTAAAAACAAAGACCTTGAATCTAACTATTTTATTTAGCATGTTTTAGGTTCTGAGACCCCATCTTCACACATCTCTTCCATACTCTGTTCTTGATTGTTTGATTGAGGGCAAGCAAAGAGTAAGTTTGGGGGAGTTGATATGTCTATATTTTTCCTCTCCTTAGCATATATTTATCATGCATTTAGTTAGGATAACTCATTGGTTTGCATCATCTTCTAGTCCTTTCTATACACTTTGCATGTTTAGGTAGTTCTTGCATCATCGTTGCATACATTGTGCATTTTGGAGTATTTCAGGTATTTAGGAGACGTTGGAAGCGCATCGCTCGACTCAGCCGCTGCACAACACTCCCGGAACCGTCTCTCGAGCCAATCTCACAACACTTCCAGGAAGCGTCAACCGAGCCATCTCTGGGAAGCGTCAACCGAGCCATCCGTTCAAGCCGTTCCACTCGAATGGGATTTAGCTTTCGACGTCTTCACCAAAGTTGTAGGGAATTGAGTTATCTTTCCAACTCCGTTTATTTCAAGCCAATCGGAGGTGTGGTTCAAGAGTTATCATCGTTTTAGTGGATGCGTATACACCACGATCGAGCTATGCTCCCCTGCCACGCACTCCAGCTTGTTTGATCGAGCCATGCTCCCCTGCCACGCACTCCAGCTTGTCTGATCGAGCCATGCTCCCCCGCCATGCACTCCAGCTTGTTTGATCGAGTCATGCTCCCCCGCCACGCACTCCAGCTTGTTTGATCGAGCCATGCTCCCCTGCCACGCACATGTCGGGAAGAAAAATGTTTGGTTTCACACTCTTCAGGAGATTACCGAACCGACGCTTTACCTTATCGTTTTAAGTTTTAGGGCTTTCCATATTTTCACTATAAATACACTTTGTTAAGTCTTGGTTGAGACATCTTATCTTTTATCTCGTTTTGTTCTTAACGTTTTACCTAGCCACCTAAAACGCTCTCACACTTTGTATCCTGATATCTTTGAACTTATTCAGTATTTTGATTCGATTTCTTCTATAAAGTTGTTCTTCACATTTTAATCTATCTAAGAATGCTTGTTTCAATGTTTTCTAGGTTTGCATCCTTGACTATGATTTTTTTATCTGAGTAGTGTGGTAGTTCTTGAGGATGTGATAGATTAGGTGGAGGATCTTAGAATGTAGGGTGTTTAAGTTTGATTTGTATGATCCCCTTCTTGACTAGAGTTAGAATTACTAGTTTTTCTCTGATTAATTGGAACTAGGTTCGAGACGTTTCCACACCCAAAAGGTGTTTGATGAAATGTCTGACCAACTAGTGCCAGAAACTTACGTTCCTACCCTAAAATATATAAAAACTGTTTGAAACAAGATTTTATATGGTGGTGAATGATGATGAATGTATGCAATGGTGGTATGAATTGAATGATGGATGGGTGTTTCAATTCCCCTTATGCTGTTGCAGTATAAGAGGTATCAATCCTAAATGAGTGTTTGTGAACAATTAAGATGTGCATATGAATCTAAGTTAAGACAAATGTAAGATTGTTTGTCACTAACAATCCTAAGATGGAAATGTAAAGATGTAGAAAGTAAACTATAAGAACTAAGAACTAAATGCAAATGAAACTGATTGATTGCAACAGTAATGAAGAAAGAACAAAAATAGAAACTACTACTAATGAACTAATGCAAGACAATTAATGAACTGAAAACTAAATGAATGCAACTAGAATGAGACAGGAATGAAACAGGACAATCACAAATCATAAACAAGAGTTCTGGGGATGAACTCGAGCAAGCACTCGACCGAGTGTAGGTCGAGTGGGTGGTCGAGTTGGTTAAATCCGGAAAACAGAGCAACACAATAAAAACA
>NC_025704.1:20062160-20063559 GCF_000633955.1 Camelina sativa
TGGTTAGGCAATATGAATTGCTTTTTCCCAAGTGTTGGAAGCTCAAAGTTGAAGATGTGGTTCCCTTGATGCATCTCCTTGGCTAGGATGAGAGTAGAAGTGAGGTAACTTGAGTCAATCCATCATGGTGAGACACTTTCTCCTCTAAGTGGAACCTTAGCAGCTTGAAGGATTGGAGTGATGATGCCTCCAATGGTAAGTGCTCCTCTTGACCCTTTGTTCTCCAACTTTCCTACTCAACTTCTCAATTGAATCATGTGGTCAATGAGCACCATTCCTAGATCAGTCTCCACTGTGCTCCCAAGAATGATGGCACCATTCCTTGCTTGAAAGATCACTCCATTAAGAGCCAAGTCAATCATCTTTAGCTCTCCCTCATTAATGTTCTCAGTTTCCTTCCTTGCAAAGAAGGTGTTGGCAAGAGCCTTGTGGAAGTACCTTAGGACTGGGCTCCTTATCCTTGAGCTCTTNTATGCCACTTGCCCAACTTTTGCAAAAGATTTAACCTCTTGGCATTCTCCCTCACTCCTCTACTATCTCTTGGGTTGGGCTCATAGTCTTCAAANCACCTCAAAACCAAAAACATTGGCTATCTTTTTCATTGAAAGCTCATGCTTCTTCCCTTTGATAGTGAAGGAAATGTGGCCAGCTCCAACCTCAGGGTCGTTCCTTGCATATGTATGCAGCTTGACAGTGGCAAGGAACTCACAACTCTCCTCTTTGTACCCCTCCATGCAAAGCCCCATAAACTTGGTGAGATTACTCTTCTCAAAGAGATATTCCACATCCTCATCAAAAGCAAGCTTCTCCATGGTCTCCTTGTGTGGATACCTAGTTCCTAAGAACTCCATCCTCATGAAAGCAACATAAAGCTACCTCTTTGACAGCCCACAAGACTCAGCTTCTCCATCATCCGTCAACTCTTCTTCTTAACTTTCTTCCTCACTCTCATTTTCACTCTCTTCTTGCTCAACTTCAACAGCTGGCCTCTTCCCCTTGGCCTTGTGTCTCCTCATAAACTCATTGAGAGTAGGCTTTCTTTCCTCCTCACTTTCGGTCCTCTCAGGATCTTCCTCAACTAGCTCTCTCCTTGGACGCGGCACCTGGCTCGACCGGCTGCTCGAACCGCCACTCGGTTGAGTTGTCAATCGAGTGGTCCGTCGAGTGACTCTCCCAGCTTCACCTCTTGATTCAAGGTTAGCATTATGACGTTCCATGGAGCTTGCAGCGGTTTGGTGAGACTTCTTGGTTATCTTGGAAGACATTTTCAAAAGAAACTGAAGGGAATAGACTCAAAGCTCAAAGTTAATAGGTTAGTGACCCAAAAACTTGAAAGAACAAAGCGTGAGCAAGAGATGAACTTTGAAAGAGATTTTAAAGCTTGAATTTAAATGTTTTG
>NC_025704.1:20065171-20068416 GCF_000633955.1 Camelina sativa
GGGAGCTCAGCCTTTGAGGTTACCTTATCACTTAAGCCTCCTTGACCGTCTTCGTCCTTGATAGTAAAAGGCTGGTCATCAATGGTAGGAAGGGTTGTTGGATTGTAGATGTTGAACTTCATAACTACATCTTCAGCAATGTTCAAGGTCACAAGACCTTCCTTAACATCAATAACTGCTCCAACAGTGGCTAAGAATGGCCTCCCTAGTAAGATTGGATCTTCAGGCTCCTTGTCCATCTCTATGACCACAAAATCATTGTGAACCCTTGCCTTCTCTATCTTGAGTGGGACATTCTCCAACCTTCCAACTACCTCTCTATTTGTCCCATCAGCTAGGCACACATGGAGGTTAGTGGATTTGAAATCAGTTCTCCCAAGCTTTTGAGCTATGGAGTATGGCATCACACTTGTTGAAGCTCCCAAATCACAAAGGCATTGATTGTAGTGAAGGTAACTGATGGTGCAAGGCAGATAGAATGGCCCTGGATCCTTAAGCTTAAGTGGGATGATCACTCCTCGAAGGTTCTCAAGATCCTTCTCATCTTGAGCTTGAGCCTTCTTCTTTGACAAATCAAGAAAAAAATTTCTATAGAGAGGATATGGTTCATACTGTTCCAAGGCAGGTCCTCTCTCCTCTTTTTGGTAAGCTATGATGATCTCTTGAATGGATGACACTTGTTCCTTTTTCTCAGCCAAAGCTTCTTCTTTCAAAACCCTTTCTTCCTCTTGTTGCTTAGCCAACATCTCCTTTTTCTCAATTATTTCCCTTAACTCCTTGATCTTCTGTGCTTTGAAACGCCCATGGAATGGTAGTGGAGGCTTGTAGGCAGGAGGAATGTACTTAGCAGGCTTGACAGCTTTGGAGTCTCCAGCTCGATCGACCACTCGAGCATGTACTCGGTCGAGTGGCTGCTCGAGCTCCTGGTCGAGTTCGTATGCGAGCTCCTGTTGCTTTGCACAAACGTCACTTGGGGCTTCAGTAACTAATGAATTCCCCTAAACTTGGACGTCACTGTCCTCAGTGACTTCTTCCTCTTGAATTTGAATGGCTTTGGCTGTGAACTCCCTTGGATTTTGAACAGCTTTTCCAGGGAGTTGGTTGGGTTTTGGAACTGAAGTAGAGGCTATGTTACTCTCCATATACTTCACTCTGGAACTAAGACCCTCAAACTTCATATTCAGATCATTGTACTGTGATGTTAACCTTTGGTTCAACTCAGCAAACTGCTTGGCTTCCTCAATCTTTCCTTGTGTTTGCCCAATCAACAATTGTTGCATCATTGCTCTTAAGTCTTGTTCTTGGCCTTGGTTAGTCTGAAACCCTGGTGGGGGACACAACTGAGGCTGGAACACTTGATGTTGTTGTTTGGGGACATAGTTTTGTTGCTGTTGAGGCTGTTGAGGTGGATAGACTTGGTCTTGAGGATTAGCCACATTGGTACTCCTATAAGAGAGATTGTTGTTCTTGAAACCTCCTTGGTTGTAGCCTTTGAATCCTCCTTGGTTTTGCATGTAGCACAACTCAGCAAACTCAGTCTCCCCCTCTTGAACTGGAACCTCTTCTTCACCAATGAAGTGAATAGACTTTTGTTGGCTAAGAAGGATCTTGTCAAGCTTCTCATTGACCATCTTCAAGTCCTTCTTGTACTTGTCCTCTTGATCAGTTGAGGAACTCCTTATGGTTCTGTCATAGTCCTCATTATAGTTGCCATCTGACTGAGCAAGATTCTCAACTAATTCCCAGCCTTCTTCCACATTCTTGTTGAGGAAGTTGCCATTAGAAGCTGTGTCAAGAAGCATCCTAATCTTGGGAAGCACTCCTCTATACAATGTACTCAAGAGTGACTCATTGCTGAAGCCATGATGAGGGCATTGAGTTTGAAATCCTTTGAACCTCTCCCATGCTTCACAAAAGCTTTCATTGTTTCTTTGAGCAAACCCAGAAATCTCATTCCTCAACCTAGCAGTCCTTGCATTGGAGAAAAATTTGGCTAAGAAAGCCTTCTTGCAAGCATCCCATGTGATTATTGCTCCAGTAGGAAGAGTCTTCTCCCAAAGGTGTGCCTTATCTCCAAGTGAGAATGGGAATAGCCTCAACTTGAATCCATCTTCACTCACTCCATTGAGCTTTGTAAGACCACAGATTCTGTCAAACTCATCAAGGTGATCTAGTGGATCCTCCATTGGCAACCCATGAAACTTGTTAGCTTGAATCATGGAGATCAAGCCACTCTTGATCTCAAAGTTGTTGTTTGGCACTGTTGGAGGCACAATACCAGCCCTTTGGTTGTGGGTGTTGGGTGCATCTCCAGCACCAATGTGCCTAGGTCTCTGCTCATGGTTAGCTTGTTGCTCCATGACCACTGAATCCTCTTGCTGAACTTGAACTACCCTTCTTCTCTGATTTCCCAAACCCTTTTGCTTCCTATGTATGTTGTCAATAGGCCTTTGAAGATTATCTTTCCCCTTAGACCTTGTGTGCATCAACAAACGCGAGTACAGACTCGAACAAGTTCACAATTGAGCTCAGGCTCGTCTGGGGGGTCAAGTTGACTGGGAAGTGGTGTCCAAATGAACACGGCTTCTGGCTCGATCAAGTGCTCGATCACTGCTCGGTCGAGTGACTGGTCGAGTGGCACCTGAAATGGAACTTCAACCCAACAACAGAAGATTCAATTGTATAAACGAACTTAATCTTAGACTAATACGGATCCTAAATGTCACAAAAACACACTCAAATGGGCAACGGCGCCAAATTGAAACAAGATTTTATATGGTGGTGAATGATGATGAATGTATGCAATGGTGGTATGAATGGAATGATGGATGGGTGTTTCAATTCCCCTTATGCTGTTGCAGTATAAGAGGTATCAATCCTAAATGAGTGTTTGTGAACAATTAAGATGTGCATATGAATCTAAGTTAAGACAAATGTAAAGATTGTTTGTCACTAACAATCCTAAGATGGAAATGTAAAGATGCAGAAAGTAAACTACAAGAACTAAGAACTAAATGCAAATGAAACTGAATGATTGCAACAGTAATGAAGCAAGAACAGAAATAGAAACTACTACTAATGAACTAATGCAAGACAATTAATGAACTGAAAACTAAATGAATGCAACTAGAATGAGACAGGAATGAAACAGGACAATCACAAATCATAAACAAGAGTTCTGGGGATGAACTCGAGCAAGCACTCGACCGAGTGTAGGTCGAGTGGGTGGTCGAGTTGGTTAAATC
>NC_025704.1:20070052-20073038 GCF_000633955.1 Camelina sativa
AGATGTGAATAAACTAAGGGAAAACAAAGGTAAAATATATGAACATCATTGTTTAGATCTGCAATCAAACATTTTCTTGACGACCAAAAAATAAAAAAAAGAAATCAAACATTTTCTTATAGTCGATCCTGATTTGTGGAGTTTTGCTTTCATGATTTATATTTTCAGCTTTTGTATTCTTTTTTTTTTATCATTATTTTAAAATGTTATTAATGTTTTGTTTTATTTCAGATCTAAACAGTTTTTATATATTTCAATGTGGTTGCGTACGATTTTGCAATGTGGTTCTTTATGGCTTAAAATGTATTAACAGTTTAATTGTCCACAAACATCCAACTTTTTATCAAACCTTTTGAATTGAAATCAAACAAAAGGTACCATCTACGGCTTATAGTCTGTTCTTAGTGTAGTTAGTTGATCTTGATTTCTACGGCTTAAAAGATACCATCTACGGCTTATAGTCTATCTTGACAAAGTTTCTATAGAAACAAAACTATCGTCGAAAAATAATTAACGAGCTAAATTTTTGGTTATTACCTGTTGTCTTAATTATTGAGCTACAGTTCATAGTGTTGTGGGTGACTTTGATGATACTAAAAAACGATTTACAAGCTACCAGAATTTTGATATCAGCATGCACGATATTTTGTTTTCTTATATAAAATGATACATATACTCCAAAAAAAAATGTATACAATAATAGTATAATGGATGGAAACCTAAGATAATTAAAAAGCATAATATATAATATTTGGCATAAAATATGATTTTGGTGCCATCGTTCACTTTTGTAGTGGCTTTTAGTTCCATATCCACTATGAGATGTGAATATGATGCCCAACACAAAATTATTGACCAATTATATATAACGTACCACCATATATATATATATATATATATATATATATATATATATATATTGTAACGTCCGCGAGCTAGATTTTCGGTTTATGTATCGATCGACATCATAATAGTGCACTGATCGATGCAATAATACGGTTTGTGCTCAGATTAGTTTTATTTTCTCCGGTTTGATGCAATTTGGTTGATGGAAACCCTAGACTCATGTATAAAAGAGGAAAACTTGATGCCTAGGGTGGAGTTTTAGTCCTTTGTCGTTCTTAAAAAATGAGAAAGAAGAGGGAAAGGTTTCCAGTGAGTTTATGTGAAGTTTGGTGCTTGTTCTTGAGAAATTCTTCCTTGGGAGTAGAGATCAGAGGTTGAGGACGTGTTGGGGCTTGTTATGGTGTTGTTTTCGTGCTTCTAGAATTAGAATCTTCGTGCTAAAAGGTGAGTGCATGACTATGGCTTATATGAGCATAATATCACTGAGTTTCTGAGTTTCTCTGTGATTTGGTGGATTGATTCCTTGTTTTTTGTGCTTTTTGTGTTTTCTATGGCCTGGTTTGGCTGTTGTGATGTTTTTGGACGAGTGGTGGCTTTAGAAGATGAGTTTCGGTCGATGACGGCGTATGGAATCGATGCTAGGACATCTGCATCGATCGACACCCAAAGGGTGTCGGTCGATACAATTCACGATGTTTTGCGAGCAATCGATGCGAGTGTCGGTAGATGCAAGAAGTGCATCGATCGATGCACTTCTTGCATCGATCAACCTAGAAGGAAATATATCGATCAATGCAATGCAATGCAATGCAGGGAGAGGGGTCTGCATGTCCCCTCTCCCTGCATTGCATCGATCGATGCAATGCAGGGAGAGGGTCTGCACTGCATTGATTGTTGAGGGTCTGCGATGCAATGCCCCCTCTCCCTGCATTGATCGATGCAATGCTAAGTTAGAGGGGGCATTGCATCGATCGATGCAGGGGGCATTGCATCGGTTGGGGCAAAGTGTGCATCGGTCAATGCAGGGAGAGTTGCATCTGTTGACACAAGGTGTGTGTCGGTCGACTCAACAAACGACTGACATGTGTTCTTTTTTGGTTTGACTTGATTATGACTTGCTTGTGATTGTTGTTTGTTGCTTGGAGGTCTTATTGCTTATGTGTATAGTGATAACACTCTAATTTACATATTTTTAGCATCCTTTTTTGTCCATATTTTGCATTATTCATACCTCTAACTTAGCATTTTTAGGTCATTTACTGTAATAATCAAGTTTTAGAGAATTTAGGGTGTTGCATTTCTGCATTTGCATATATTGGATGAAAACAGGTGCTAAAGAGCCAAAAATGGGAAAAAACAAGGACAATTCGAGCATGTACCCGAAGGAGCCATCGAGCTACAAGAACAAGTCCGAACCCCAACACGATCGAAGAGGATCCAAGAGCGCGAGGAGCAACCCGAAGATCCACCCTAGGAGTTACCCGACTTCACCCTCGTGTGCCCCATCGAGTAGACCATCGGGCAGGTCTGGGAAGCTAGGTCAAATGGGTTTCCATATATAAACCCCCACTTTCCCTAGCTCGCAAACGAGCACGCCGCAGACCCTCAAACCAGAGAGTGAGAGCTTCTGTGAGAGAACTGAGTGACTCAACATTTTCTTCTTGTTTTGTACTTTTATTTTGTAGTTTTTCTTAGATCTTTATCCCATACTTTTTCTACTCTACTCTATCTTTTAATATAATGCCATTTTCTTTTATTATGATTGCCTTTTCATTTGTTTCTATGTCCGAGTAGTGTAGCAAAGTTTCTAGGGATGGGATAGATGATTAGGTGTTCTTGATCGGTTAGGATGCTTTAGTTGATTGTTATGATTGATATATTTCCTTCTAGGTTGATGTTCTTAATGCGGTTAACAGACCGAAAGGTTGAGATTAGATCTAGGGCGTTTACAATGCTACAGGCCGAAAGGAGTAGTTAAAATGCTTGATTATATCAATGCTAGAGGTATACTTAACTTTGAGGGACAAAATCAGATAAGTCTAAGTTTACTGACAAAAATGAATTGTCTTAATGCCTGCTTGTTCATATTGCTAGTGCGACAGTGTGGTAGTATGTTCAAGGTTGATTGTTTCTAGTTCGA
>NC_025704.1:20074347-20080825 GCF_000633955.1 Camelina sativa
CTGCCAATGGAGGACCCATTGGATCATCTGGATGAATTTGATAGGCTCTGTAGCCTCACTAAGATAAATGGAGTCAGTGAAGATGGATTCATGCTCAGGCTTTTCCCATTCTCTTTGGGAGATAAAGCACACATCTGGGAGAAATCGCTCCCTAAGGAGTCCATCACCACTTGGGAAGCGTGCAAGAAGGCATTCCTTGCCAAATTCTTCTCCAACTCCAGAACCGCAAGGCTGCAAAATGAGATTTCCGGCTTTGTACAGAAGAACAATGAAACGTTCAACGAAGCTTGGGAATGTTTCAAGGGTTACACTACTCGATGTCCACATCACCGCTTCAGTAATGTTTCATTGCTGAGCACACTATAAAGAGGAGTAGTCCCCAGGATACAGATGTTGCTGGACACCGCAAGCAATGGTAACTTCCTCAACAAGGATGTTGATGAAGGTTGGGACCTAGTTGAGAACTTGGCTCCGTCTGATGGCAACTACAATGAGGANGATCGAGTTGATCCTCGTGTACACACTCGGATACTTACCTGTGCATGCAAACACGATCCAAGGGTAGCCAGAACCTGAGTCCTTTCATCGAAAACATCGACAGGCCTCGGCTACTCAGACACCAGCAAGTTCAACCGGAACCAGCAATCATTGAGGAGACGATTAATAATCAGAACGGTCCACCAGCTCCTCAAGCAAGGACCAACATAGGAGCAGGAATGGCATTGTGCCACCAACTGTGCAGAACAACAATTTTAAGATCAAGAGTAGTCTCATCCAGATGATACAGAGCAACAAGTTTCATGGTCTGCCAATGGAGGACCCATTGGATCATCTGGATGAATTTGATAGGCTCTGTAGCCTCACTAAGATAAATGGAGTCAGTGAAGATGGATTCATGCTCAGGCTTTTCCCATTCTCTTTGGGAGATAAAGCACACATCTGGGAGAAATCGCTCCCTAAGGAGTCCATCACCACTTGGGAAGCGTGCAAGAAGGCATTCCTTGCCAAATTCTTCTCCAACTCCAGAACCGCAAGGCTGCAAAATGAGATTTCCGGCTTTGTACAGAAGAACAATGAAACGTTCAACGAAGCTTGGGAATGTTTCAAGGGTTACACTACTCGATGTCCACATCACCGCTTCAGTAATGTTTCATTGCTGAGCACACTATAAAGAGGAGTAGTCCCCAGGATACAGATGTTGCTGGACACCGCAAGCAATGGTAACTTCCTCAACAAGGATGTTGATGAAGGTTGGGACCTAGTTGAGAACTTGGCTCCGTCTGATGGCAACTACAATGAGGAATATGATCGCTCTGTGCGATCTACAAGAGAGGAAGATGCCAAGTATAAGAGGGACATGAAAGCCCTCAACGACAAGCTCGATCAGCTCCTCAACCAGCAGAAGCATGTACATGCTATATAAGAGGAAGAGCAGTTTCAACAACAAGATGGGGAGACTATGAAGCTAGAGGATGTTAACTACATCAACAACCAAGGAGGTTACAACAGAGGGTACAACAACTTCAAGCCGAATCCGAATCTGTCTTATCGGAACCCGAATGTTGCGAATTCTCAGGATCAAACCTACCCATCTGCAGTTCAAGGGAACCAGACCCAACAGAAACCTTTTGTCCAGTATAACCAAGGCTATGCACCTAAGCAGCAATACACAGGGACCTACAACCAACCACCTGGATTCCAACAATAGCAAGATCCACCAAACCAATCACAAGAAGCTGAGTTATGAGGTCTTATTCAGTAAATGATTCAGCAATAGGCTACAGCTTCTATTGACATCGTGAAACGGTTCGCAGAAATGAGCAACATGATCGACTCAAGATATATTGACCTCAATGCAAAGTACGAATCACTCAACACAAAGGTTCGATACCTTGAAGGCCACCACAACAACCAACCCGCACCTAAGATCAATCAACTGCCGGGTAAAGCTGTTCAAAACCCAAGGATTATGCGACTGCTCAGGCCATTTTCCTGGATGATGACTATGAGGATTACCTCACTGGGGACAGTGATGATCAAGATGGGGAGGATGTGGAAAACTCAATGAAAAATGAGGCCAAATACTATATATCCGAGTATGAACTCGAGCCTTCACCCGAAGAGACTAATTGAGTTGATGATCGAGCACTGGTTCGAGAATCACAAACTGAAGAACAACTCGAAGTGGAACCCGATGACCTACACGATGGTGTTGATCGGATGATGCATCGAGTAGATGTTGAGAAGGGAGATCAGCCTCAACCACCTGCACTGGTAGGAGGGGAGTTGGAGGAAAGGTTCAATGCTGCACTTGACATCCAGTTGGAGGCGCTTGCAGAGCGTATGGCTAAGCGCAAAGCTCCACCACCTAAGCTTTTGCCCCCACACGAGCTTCAGCAGGAAGCTGCTAAGGAAGCAGCTAGATTGGAGGATGAGGTTAAGGAAGCTGTCAAGGAGATCGGATTTGAGATTCTGAGAAGTGGAGTTTGCTTGCATCCTGAGGTGAGAATTGAGGAAAAACTTGAAGATCCTGGCTTTTTCACATTGCCGTGTTCGATAGGACTTCAGATCTTCAAGAGCTGTTTGTGTGATCTTGGAGCTTCGGTCAGCATTATGCCGCTTTCAGTTGCTAACAAGCTGGGATTCACTGATTTCAAACCAAGTAAGATGTATTTGGTTCTAGCTGATAGAACGGTGAGACATCCGATTGGCATTCTGGAGAATCTGCCTCTCAGGGTTGGGAGACTAGAAGTGCCTACCGACTTCATGATCCTGAATATGGATAAGGAACCAGATGATCCACTGATTCTATGAAGACCATTTTTGGCAACAGTTGGTGCGGTGATCGAAGTGAAACAAGGCAAGATCAAGACAGAGCATGGTGAGCACTTCAAGATGGATTTGATGTGAAGAAAGGGGTTAAGAGGCCAACCATAAATGGTCAAGCTTTCTCCACCAGGACCAAACAAAGGAAAATGCTACATCTTGAAGAGGTCAAAACCACATTTGCCATGGAATCTGGACAAAACCTGGAAGATCTTTTGAACCAGCCTACTGTAGTGGAGAGGATTCCAGAACCTTTTCCACATGGATCCCATGCTTAAGGAGCATGAAGAGTCAAGCTTAGTGACTTTAAACAAGCTCACTTGGGAGGAAGTCCCAAAGGTATCCTTTAATTTTAGTTTATTTGTTTTGTTTGCTTTTATTTAAGTTTTCTCTTTTTGTAGTTTTATTAAAAAAAAAAACGAAAAAAAAAATGGAAAATTGGAAAGAGGGAATTGGTAAACCCGAGGGTCAACCCGACACCGTACTCGACGTGCCTGGTCGTGTCCCTGCTCGGGTAGCGAGTGGAGTCCAAATTCTGCAAGGAAGCCCACTCTCGGTAAAGCCCACCAACCGAAACCCTAGTCTATTTAAGGGAGTCGAACCCTTCTCCCTCTCCATGACCCATAAGTCTCCCTTATTCTCTTAAGCTTTTCAATTTCCATAAGTTTCTATTCTTCTCTCTCGATTCCAAGCTCATTCGATTTTCTTGGGAGACTAACCCTATTAACCTTGAGAATGAGCCTTTCTTTTTCTTCTCAAGGAATCGACATGGAGCCAACCGCTAGAACCTACCAAAGGAAGGGAAGAAGATCCACCTCCGCCACTGCTACAACCGGAGGAGACGCCGCCGAAGTTCGAGAATCACAAGGGAGACGAAACGTTCCACATTCCCAACCGTTGGGTGGACGTTTAGCCTCCCCTACCCAATGCACAACTCTATCCACCACCTGACCTGATGCTCGTGTAACCGATCGAGTAGGCCACCGAGTTCGCTCACCGAGTCCAATGGCGAGTGCTGTCCGCCGTTCTCCTCGACGTAGGGACCTATCTACGTCCGAAAAGACACTTACCGACCCTATGGAGGTCGATTCTGATGTTGGAGGAGAAGAACAAGGTGAGGTCCAAACCTCTCGATCAAGGAGTAGAGCCGCAATTGCAAGGGGGAAGAGACCGGCTTCGGAGAAAGCTGAGAAGGTGGTTGAGAGAGCAGTTGAGGAAGAAGATCAACACGCCGAGGAGGAGGAAAGAGAAAGAGAAGAGGAGCAGAGAGAGAGAACCCGCCAAGCCTCGCGGAGGCTGAAGCAAAAGGAAGTAGACACTCCGGCGAGACTATTCAAGGTCTTCCGGAAGATGAGCTTTGTTGGTACCCAATACCCTCACCGTGAGACAATGAAGCAATTGGGAATTGCTAGAGATGTAGAATTTCTGTTCGATATGTGCCACATGGGCCAGATGATGCGATCCCACCTAGAAGCATATGAGGAGGAGACGGTCCACTTCCTTTCAACCTTGAAGCTGTACTATTTCAAGGACCACCCGACCCTACTACCTGATGGGGGGATCGGGTTCATCACCTTCTCCGTGAGGAACAAAGACTACCGACTCAGTTTCAAGGAGATGGAGAAGCTGTATGGCTTCAAAGCTGGTAGTGGGGAAGGTATGGAGGTCAGCAAGGAAGATATGAGGTCCCTATGGCTGACAATAGGAGACAAGCACCCCTACAAGTCCACAAGCTCCATATCCGCTCAAATAAGGAGCCCTATTTTGAGGTATTTTCACAAGTCCCTCGCATGCACTCTTTTTTCTAGAAAAGAGACTGGGAATGTGAACGACCATGAGCTTCAGTTGTTAGATGTTGCACTGTGTGGAGTTTTAGATAGTGCTAGGGATGGAACACCGCTAGTAGGAGACATAGCTGATACTAGTATGTTGTTCGTGCTACTTAATTAATTCCTATACTTGAAATCGTGGGCTGTGAAAAGGAGAGAAGGAGGCAGAGAGATCTCTATTGGGGGACTAGTCACACCGATCTTAGTGGCATGCGATGTGCCCTTGAAGGGAGTTGTTCACGAACCAAGGTGGCTGGATGCGGACTACCTCGTGCTGGCGAGATTTTTGGCCTATGAGAGGCCTAATGACATGACATTGTTCAAATTTGTCCATCCAACCGCCGGAGCTGCTCAAATGGTTTTACCCAATGTCATATGCACCAAGGTTCGGCTAGGAAACAACATTGACTTCGCACCACCGTTGGAAGAGCTATACAACCCGGAGGAGGAGTCCGAAGCTGAGAAGAGAGAGGAGACCGGGAAGAGACAAGGAGATAGCTTGGAGGAGTTTGATTTTGAGGAGCATGCATGCTCTCAAAAGCAACCAGTTGGAGTGAGGGAAGCTCACAAGAGAATTGGCTGGCTGAAGAAGATGAACAAGTTCTTGGTGAAGNGGGATGGAACACCGCTAGTAGGAGACATAGCTGATACTAGTATGTTGTTCGTGCTACTTAATTAATTCCTATACTTGAAATCGTGGGCTGTGAAAAGGAGAGAAGGAGGCAGAGAGATCTCTATTGGGGGACTAGTCACACCGATCTTAGTGGCATGCGATGTGCCCTNAGACTGCCACCTCTTGAACCTCAAAGAGCATCATCATACGAGCCCCGAGCTGAGGAGGACATCACCCGACCATAAGCATCAAGGAAAAGCCATTCTGACGCCTACCCGACTCCCAACCCGATGGGATACACGATGCACTATCTGATGCACCCATCGAGCACCCAATCGGGTGATTATGCTGGACTTTTCCTCCACCGTACCAGATACCATTCACGATGCCATACACGATGCACCCTGCGAGTGGATACACAGATGATCATTTTGGACCTCTTCCGCCATTTCCATCTTACTACCCGATATCCTACCCGATGAGCTACGCGATCCCACCCTTGATCAACACCACGGATGCTGGTCCGAGTAAGTCGTCCGTGCACATTATTGAGCTCTCTGACGAGCAAACACCGGCAACCTGCTGAAGCCAGAGACGACCCTGGCTACACGTTGGCAAGTATGGAGGCTGCTGCAACCTCCTTCTTCACCAACCCATGAGGTACCAATTTCATCCAACACTTGTATATACCATTGCATTTAGTTTAATTCATTTTGTGTGATTCTTGGATTCTTTTCCAACTTTTATTTACACAGGGACTGTGTAATTTAAGTTTGGGGGAGGGTCCTAGAATGTATTTAACATTGTGTTTTATTTTTTTATTTTTATTATTTCAAATTTTTGCATGCTAGTTTTATTCATTTGAGTCTGCATTTATGTACATTAAAAACCCCAAAAAAAATATGAAAAATTTTCATAAAAAAGAAAAAAAAAGTGTGTTCATGTAGTTGCATTTACATATTAGGATTGAGTATAGTTTGTTTCATATAGGATTGTTGCATATGCATCTTAGGGGACAATGATTAAAACCACCTTGTTTAAAATCAAACCTTAGGGTTAAAGCTATAGCCCTTCATCACAGTTCATTGTTGCTAGATCAGTCTTTGGAAAAAAATGAAAAATCTTTGCTTAGACCCTTTGTGTCGATTGAATGCTTCCTCCACTTGCTTGAACATTAGAACATCTCTATATTATTGGATTTAATTTGAAC
>NC_025704.1:20081667-20107279 GCF_000633955.1 Camelina sativa
AGAGAGCGAGAGCTTCTGTGAGAGAACTGAGCGACTCAACATTTTCTTCTTGTTTTGTACTTTTATTTTGTAGTTTTTCTTAGATCTTTATCCCATACTTTTTCTACTCTACTATATCTTTTAATATAATGTCATTTTCGTTTATTATGATTGCCTTTTTAATTGGTTTCTATGTCCAAGTAGTGTAGCAAAGTTTCTAGGGATGGGATAGATGATTAGGTGTTCTTGATCGGTTAGGATGCTTTAGTTGATTGTTATGATTGATAGATTTCCTTCTAGGTTGATGTTCATAATGCGGTCAACTGACCGAAAGGTTGAGATTAGATCTAGGGCGTTTACAATGCTACAGGCCGAAAGGTTGAGATTAGATCTAGGGCGTTTACAATGCTACAGGCCGAAAGGTTGAGATTAGATCTAGGGCGTTTACAATGCTACAAGAACAAGTCTGAACCCCAACATGATTAGGTCAATGCTAGAGGTATACTTAACTTTGAGTGACAAAATCAGATAAGTCTAAGCTTACTAACAAAAATGAATTGTTCTTAATGCCTGCTTGTTCATATTGCTAGTGCGACAGTGTGGTAGTATGTTCAAGGTTGATTGTTGCTAGTGCGAAAGTGTGGTGACAAGGTTTTAGACGTTCATTGTCTAGGAAATAATTGCTTGAGGCATGTAAGACATCCGTACTGGACTAGAACACTTAGGATTCGATTACCCCCATCCTTAGGAACTTTCGTATTTCATTTCTTGCATTTTCTTTACTTACTCGACCACTTACCCGATCAGGTACACGATAACCTGCATCGAGTACTACCTCGAGCTGTTCATAATTTACTTGCATACTCGATCACCCCACTCGATTCTGTACTCGATTGCTTGCATCGAGTGCTTAGGTCGTGTGGTTTACTTGTTTATATTCTTTTACTTTGTTTATATTAGGACTGTTAGAACCAAAACCTTAATTGTTTAGCTTGACTTGTATAGTGCTGATCAAATCCTTCCTGCTAGCAATACACAACCATTTGGATTGATAACCCTTTGTACTACCACTGCATAGAGAATTGATACCCTGGGTGAAAACCTGTCTATCCTATAGCTCAGTAGATGGGAGGATTGCCTCACTAAATACTTACGCATCTTTTTTGTGTTGCGGTGCGGGTAAAGGCAAAGCGTGATCGTGGAATCAGGGCGATGAGGAGGAGGATGTTCTAAAGGCTCGATTGTTTGTGGTCTGGATTATGTTAGGTTGCTAGAGTTGAGTCATAGAACATTGTTAGGATGCTGGTTATTTGCTTCTTGACATTGTTGGATTATGGATTGTTAGACTTTGGTATTTTGTTATTAATTATTGGAGTTATTTTATTGGATTATTGATATTGCTTATATTATCTGCTGTTGTTTATTGTTGTTAGGATGTAAGTGAGTATGAGATCACTAAGCTGTATGGAATCAGGAGCGTGTATGCGGAAGCAGAAGCGTTTGAAAGTGGAGGAGCGATTTAAAAAAAAAATTAGGAAACAGGTACGCATTGGAAGCATGTAATAGTATAATAAAAATTATATATATATATATATATATATATCATAATCAAATATCTCAGTTATTTAAATTATTAGATTGTGTTACAGAGCTAGTCCTTAACTATAAAAAGGAAATATTACTTAGGAAATGTTTTTAAAGTCCTCACTTATTAATTAAATAATTACCTATATGGATAGATTTTGTCAGTTGGGAAAAAAGATATTCAGCTACACGAAGTATTGTTCAATACATGGCCACACATCCCAACTTTAAAAATGTATTGCCAACTACACGAAGTATATGTATTGCATGGTCACATATAGCAACTATATGATGACATGTGCTCAACATCACAATCATCTTATTTCGGTACACCGTTCATCAGAATCCAGGGTTGACCAATATTGACCGGCGTTGACCGATGTTGACCGATAAAAATATGCAATTTTTTTTGTTTTTAATATTAGAAACCAAAAAAAAAAATAGTTGAATTATTTAGGAATCATTTATAGTGTTTTATAATGTAAAACATATATGGATCTAAAATAAAGATATACTGTATATAATTCCATTAATTTAGTCTTATGATAGTTATCTTTTTCAATTTTAAAACTTAACTAAAATTGAAATAAAAATCATTCATAAGATATTAAAACTTAAATTCAAACCAGATAATCTTGTTATAATAAATCAAATAAGAAAACTATTTATTTTAACTTTATTAATTTAAAAATATCAACTTCTTACTTAATTTATCTAAATATAAAATTAATATTATTTAATATTCTCAACCACAAAAAAATTTCTACAACAAAAATACTTAGAACCAAACCCAATACATATCAAAATCAATAGAATTATTGAAAAATGTTATATACTCATGGTAAAATAAAAATTTTAATATCTGAAAAAATTATGATGGGTGTACCCGAATAAGATGGTTGTGATGTTGAGCACATGTCATCATATAGTTGGTATATGTGACCATGCAATACATATACTTCATGTATTTGGCAATACATTTTTAAAGTTGGGATGTGTGGCCATGTATTGAATAATATTTCGTGTAGCTGAGTATCTTTTTTCCTTGCATTTACATTATGAGAAATTTTCTAGGTCTGTTGGCAAGCTGCCATGTTCTGAATTGAGATGGTATGGGTAAGAGTCCTGAAGAATAAAAAGTAGGAAGAGTTCGTTTGTGAAGATTATGTGAAAAATCTGAGAATTGTAATTCTTCTCCTTTCTTTGTAGTTGTTGGTGTGTACCTCATTGTTAGATTGAGATCCTTGCATGGATTCTAACATGAGAAGTTGAATATGTGTTTATAGGAATATTAATTCAAATCTATAGTTTGATTTGTTTTTAATTGAGAGATTTGTGGTTTTATTGTATTATGATAATCGTATCCAGATCCGATTACACCAGGTATCTACATTTCAGATACTCGTGAAAAACCTGGATATCCTCAGATATCCGGACCGTTACACTTTTTTTTTTCATTGTTCTCCCCAGAAAAAAAAACCCTAGAGCCCCCAAATCTTCAGGATTTCCTCTCTTGAAGTTTTTTTATTATTGTGACAGTAAAACAAGAGTAAGATAATGGAAAGGGCTAAGAGCCACCATAGATCTAAGAAGCGGAGGATGAGGAAGAATGGTGGCAGAAGAGGATGACGAAGGCTAGTTGTAGAGGAGAACATAGCCAAAATCGAAAAACACTTCCTAACCTTCTTTGTCATCACCGTCGGGAGCGAAGAAGCATGCTGTTTTTGTTTTTTGTCAACTAGAGAATGTGAACGAGTAGATTAGGTTTAATTTCCATCACATTATTTCTATTTCTATTGGGCTTAAGCCCATATATATTTACATACCAAAGTAAAAAGTCCATTAGTTTTAAGCCCAAATCCAATATGTTTGTTTAGAGTCCAGATTTGGATATCCAGTTTGATTTTTTTTAGTATCCTGATCCGGATCCGAATCCAGAGGATTCCAAAATTTACTATCCGAATCCAGATCTGCCTACTCCAGATATCCGGTTTTCGGGTCAGATATCGGACTCGGATCCAAATATCCAGCGGATCCAAATTTTATTCCCGAGCTACTATTTACAATGGATAGTAAAATTAAAGTTTTAAACAGTTGAACATTTCTAATGAAAATTTGAATAAAAGTGATGTGGAATAAAACTTGTAAAAAGAATTTCAACATGTTGAACCTGCAAATTAAAGAGAAGACAAAGCATAATAGGAGAAGTTTGTTGATTAGGGAGAAAAACATTATTTTCAAATTAGAATATGAACTGGAATATGCATTGTATTTTATTAGTTTTATAGATATTTAGTATTTTTTTCTTATCCAAATTGTTTGAGATCAATTACCACATGGCAAAGTGTTATTTTTTAAGTGAATAATATCATAAAATATTTTTAAAAAATCAGAACCTCTTATTTGAAAGTCAAATTCTATATAACAAAAAAACAAAAGTCTAAAAACTGAAACACATGAAATTACAATAACAAAAAAAAACGAGAATACATTTTATTATTACTTGTTTTTCACTTCTTTGCGGAAAATACAATCAAACTGAGTTTTCTCGAATCCCGTACAATGCAGGTGTCAAAACGAATAACCCAAATCAAACCAATCCAAAATCCAATGAATTTATGCTTAAATTAACCAATTATTTAATGACATAGATGAGTTGTGATATCAAGTTTTTGGCAAAAATTGTGAAATCGTTTCTGGCTGGAAATATGAAGACCCATATTTTTGCGGAGTAAATACGGAATCACATTTCTTGCGAAGTAAATACGAAATCAAGTTTTAATTGAAAAATTACGAAATCACGTTTTTGCAAAGAAAATGCGGAGTCTTTGGTGGAAAGTTATGGAACAAAATTTTTGGTGGGAAAAATCACGGAATTACGTTTTGGCAGAAAGTATGGAGTTGCATTTTTGGCAAGAAAATGCATATCTGCATTTTGGCAAAAAATTAATGTTATTTTTTTTTAATAGTTACATCATGTTTACTTCGATTTGTAAAATGTTTCAGACAGTTGATTTGGATACATTTGGTTTACACATTTGATTTTTTTTTTTTAAGAAATTCTATTAGTTTGGTTAAGAATAACACAGTAATCAATTCTAACTGAAATCATTTCAATCCAACTCAATAAACCCATTATCCCATTAAATCCATTAATCCACTAAAATTCAAAATTTCCACTCATTAGATTCATGGATTAGATTTGGTTTAGGTTGATTCATAAACTTTTATCTACTTTGACACCTCTACATGCATTACATGAAGTTCCAAAATTCTAACTTTTTTTTTAAAATACAAACAAAAAATTTTAAATATTTATTTATTTATTTATGATATTTATTGTAACATCCTGGTTTGCAGAGAGATTTAAAAGAATTGATTTGGCACATATGTCACCAAAATGCACTTATCTTTTTGGTCAAGAGTCCTGAGAGAACTCCAGACTTAAGCGTGCTTGAGCTGGAGTAGTCTCAGGATAGGTGACCATTCGAGAAGTGACTGTCGGAACTGTGTGAGTGAGGACAAAACACAAGAAAAGATCATGTGGTGATTTGTAGGGACAGTGAACAAGTCTTTAAAGCCCTCCGGGCGTAGCAAACTGACCATCGGACATAGATGAGCTCACAGACCTAGTGAGAGGACGTGAGGTCCATTAAGAAAAGTGGATCCATGGATTGGGATTGGATATGAAGCCTACTAAGAGGTGGCGGTCCGAGCGTTACATTTATGAATAAAGTTTTTTTCTCATTGTCCGTGAAAAAATATAAGGTAGATACATCAAAAAGTAATATAATTAATAAGAAGTTCTAAGTGGAGAAAAATGTCAATTTTGAATTCAATATTTTTTAAAAAAACATACAATTGAAATAAGTTCAAATAAGACATGCATACACATTTATTATTTCGCTAAAAGTTGGAGTATATTTTTGGAAATTATAAATGTACATAAGTATTTTATTGAATTGTTTTTAAAATTTTGTATGGGAGCTTTAAATCTATTAAATTTAAAATTGGCATTTTCCTACATTAATAAAGTATTTAAAACAGTTATACGTTTTTAATTCAAAAGCGAAGACTAGTATGCATATCCAGGCCCGGCCCTACCATAAGGCAGGCAAAGCCTATGCTTTAGGCCACCCAATATTAAGAAAAAAATTGAGGCCACATTATTGTATATGTTATTGGTCTAGTGGCTTTAATACAACTTCAGGCAGTTCTAGTGTCACCCGGTTTCGATTCCACACCCTTCCAACTTCTATTTTGTTTTGTATTTTTAAAACCTTTTCCCCTCTTATTTTTCAAAAAATTCCTCCGATCCTTGACATACTTTTGTTCTACACTTAGTTTTCTTTTACCTTTTTCTTCATTCTTTTATTAATCATATATACAACTTAAAAAATATCATTGAAACAAAAATAATTTTTAATAAATGTAAAAGTTTCACGATTTTTAATAATTATACTTCTATAAACTTGCTTTAGGCCACATAAACTATAGGACCGGCTCTGTGCATATCAATCATTATATAACTGTTAGTTTAACTTTTTTTTTGTTAAAACTATTTTAAATATATTGGGAGTGATTGGTAACCACTTTACAAAGTGGTACAAAGCTGTACAAACATATAGCTTTAAAATTTACCAATCATAAAAACTTAACCAAAAACTCTATTAAAAGCTTTACTCTCAGCTTTTTTGTACAGCTTTCATTTACAGTTTTTTCTTACAGCTTTGCACTAATCATTAAAAGCTTACAGCTTCAGCTTACAGCTTTTCTGTACAGTTTTGGCTAAGTTACCAATCAGACCCATTGAATTCAAAGTTGGCATTTTCTACACTAATAAAAAATGACAAACCACTAATGCGTTATTTTTTCTGCTTAAGTTTCTCTTAAAAGAATATATCATTAAGTTGTGCAAAATTTTTATGTATTTTAATTAATGTTCATAAGAAAGACATATTTTTGACAGAAATTAGATAATCCAAGCTGAAGTTCATACCATATGAAACAAATCCACACTAGATATGCATTTGATAATAATAGTTTGAAAACTAAAACACATGAAATTACAACAACAAAAGAGACGGAAATAAACAACTTACAATTATCTGGATCGAAGAAATAGGAGAGGTGTTTTTTAAATCAACTCAGTAAGATTGGTGGGTGGTATGTTCTTCTCCAGCCTTTCTATCTCCTCTTTATCCACGTTAGTAATACCTATTAATTATTGTTATATCAATTGTAATTGTCATAATAATATATTTGTAAATGTTATCAAAAAAAAAAATATATTTGTAAATAATTATCACGTATATAATTAATTTACCGTCCTTGTCGATACAATCTTGAAGTCGAGCAGAGATATTTTCATTTAGCTTCTTTTGCTCATTTTCTAGATATCGCTTCTCTTCAATCGATATCTCTATCTGGAAATTAACGCAACTCATTCCCTTGTCTCTGCATAATAAAATAATTATAGGAATTTTTGCCATTTATGCCATATTTTTTTAAATTCTTTTCAAATCTACCATATTGGTAAAACCTTTTCAAATCTGTCATATTCCTTAAACATGGCAGTTTCAATTTTACTAGATTACCCTTGCAATTAAGATTTGTGTTGAGGGTGGAAAGACGGCACGTGATAAAAAGCATTTTACGGAGTGGTGGACAACATATTCATATTGAAACTTGTCCACCAAAACAAGGTGGACAACATATTCATATTGGAACTTGTCCATCAAAACAAAGTGGACAGCAAATTAATACTTGTTGTCCATCATTTAAGTAAATTTATAAAACAATTAAGTAATAGACAACATACTAAAGGTGATTTGAACTAGTCTACCAAAACAAATGTATAGATCAAATAACAAGACCTTCGGATAGAAAATAATACGTATATATTATACACAAGCAAACATAATGATAGACAATTTTCATACTCATGATAGACAATACTAAAAACACACCGATTTTGTCTACTGAGGTTTTTGTCCACCACCCAATTATATTTTGTCCACAATAAACGATTTTACATTTTGTCCATAACAATCGATTTTCCTAGATCTAGCCATAACAAACGATTGCAGACGATAATTGAGTTTTCGGGAATGGAGAAGACGATATACGCGTGAGAGAGCACCGGAGAAGAAGAAAAAGACACCAATGGCGGCCAACAGTGTTGAGAATTTTGCCCACTACAATTTCTATAATTTCATATGCTGACCTTGAGGTGGGGACAGTCGGATAATCTGTTTGAATTTTCTCGTTGATGGAAGAAGATGGATTTGTTGATTTTTTTAAAAAAAGCAAGAGAACAAAACATAGAGAGCCGCATGAGAGAGGGTAGGGAAGAAGACGAAGGGGAGAACAAAATGATTTTAGTGGTTAGGGTATTTTTTTTTTTTAGTTATTGTGGAATTAACCAGGGCTAGTTTCGACTTTTCTATTTCTGCTCATGCCATGGGTATGGCACATTTGGAAAGAACCAAACGATTATGGCACATTTGGAAAGAAAAAAAACTGTTTATGGCACATTAGTTAGTTTTCTCATAATTATATGTACTGCAAAAGTATTATGAAACTAGATTTTAACCCGTGGTACACCGCGTACATATAATTTTATTATTATTTATATTTTATATTTTATTTGTTTGTTAAATATTGGATGTTTTATAAATAGAGAAATAACCTAATTTTTCGGCCGCATGTGCGACTAAATGTTTATATTAATTTTTTAACTTGTAATATACTATATGACCATTTGTTTATTATATTTAGTTTGTTTTTTTAGTGTTTGAGATTCTATTTCGATTTTTAATTATTATAACAAAAAAAAAAGGAATCTAAATATATAATAAGTCATTTATATCATGTGATTAAGTCACATTTTTCCTAATGAATTCATTATTTTACATAATCTTAGGTAAAACAAATTGATTTTATATGTCAGATATTATAATATTTATAGTGTTGACAAATAATAAAATAAGGATTTAAACCGTGTTAGCACATATTTAATAATATTTTATTAATTCCAACATGTCCTTTTTATAATCACATTATATAGTATTTTAATTTTTTTTAATTTTACATATTCATAATATTTTAATTTTTATTAAATTTATATATATATTAATTATAATATTTAAATAATTAGGAATCAAAGTTCTTCTTATGTTAAGAATCAAAACTCACAGGTTTGAAAAATAAAATGGAAAATATATTATAGTTTGGAAAGTTTTTAGGGATTAAATTTGTAAATAAGTTTTTAAATACATATAACTTCAAGGGTAAAACACCAAATATACTTCAAAAATGTTAATATAGATTTAGGAAATAAAATCTGTGTGATATTATTTTTGGAAATTTTTGAGGGGTTAATATTGTAAATAAAAATTTAAATAAGTAAAACTAAAAAGACATAACATAAAATGTACTTGAGAAATGTTAATATAGAAATAATAACTGAAGTAAATACATCGAATTAATTAAGAGGGGTATATATACTTCGAGCTCCATGGATCGCTTCACTAAAGAATCTAGATATATGGAACCTTTTCAACCTTGAATTTTGAGCCGAAACACGGTTTGCAATTATCCTACATATATAATTGTATATGAGACATTTTTGAATCAAATTACAACTTGATTTATATGATATGTATCGATAGGAAGATAAAGAAAAATGAAAAATTGTGTAACCGTTTGAGCTTCTTAGGATCCATGTCAGGATCAATATTTTGACGCCTACGAATGGTGAACCCTGGCTTAACTTCATATTGGAGGTAAACACCTTTCTTCTCTCCTGCTTCGCAATCACAGGGAAGCTCATTGAGTTACTTTTGTAATTCAATTTGAGTAAATTTTTAAGCAATGTTCTAAAATTTTCTCTATTTATGAGAATACTACTATCGAGCGTTATTTTTATAGTGACGAAAACGCCAGTTAAATATCATATTTGTCCTTCATTTGGTTGTTTTTTAAATTTTTTACTATTTGAATTATATATTAGACCAATGCATTTTCGCCAAATATTAAGCCTTATCTTTAGCAAAAATTTCCTTTTATTATATTTTAATATTTCAGTTTAAAGTAAATGTTAATATCTTTATCTAAAACTTGATCTAGACGGTCATATTAATGGTGCAAGTCACACCATAGTGGTCGCTGAGGTAGAACCCCTGTTTTAGAAATCGCTAGGTGTTAGTCGGGCGGTGAGGGAGGGCCTAGCGATTAATCGGAAAATCGGATTTAAATCGGGGATTAATCGGGGACTAGTTTTAGGGGTTTTATCTATATATATCTATAATATATTAAAATTGTAACATAATGCTAGGACTCGTTGGTGGTGCAGTGGTTTGCAGTTGAACCTAAAATCCAGGGTTCACGGGTTCGAGCCGCACGAACCTCTTTTTGGGTTTTTTTTATTTTTCTTTAATGAATACAAATTTACGAAAATATCCTCATCTTTTTCCTCGTCGATATCAATCTGAAAACCTCTGAAAACCCTAATTTAAGTTGGATTTTCATTTTCTTTCCAATTATTCGTCATTCAACTTTGTTATTCGTGTAGTTTTAGCCCTTATATGATAGATCTACAACAAAAATCATAGTTAGAACATCATAATCCTTTTATAAAAAAAAGAAATTTCTGATTCCCGATTTTTTGGCCGATTGGGTTGAAATTGCGGCGGCAGAAAGGTGGCTAGCGTGTAACCGGCGATTCCTCGGCCGCCTAGCCCAATTTTTAAAACAGGGGGTAGAACTATGCATCTATTAAATCAGTGAAACCATCAAACTCCTTAGTGTTTTTGGACTAGGTAGATTATCTCTTCAATATAAAACCATAAAACAATGTAAAATATGATTTGAAATTTTAAAATATTTAGGGAGGGCTGCAATTAGGGTTTTCATTTTGAATAATGTGAAGAAAAAGAGTCACTAAGGTGAAATTACATGCTTTCCTCTATTTAGATGAAAAATTAGCAAAGATCATGTTTGTAAATTTGAACTTTTCTGGTCTATAGTGTCGACCATCACATCTTCATGGTGTTGATCATCACCGATCATGACCTATCTCTTCCAACACCCCTAGTGTCGACCGACACCACCACCACAAAGAACACAGAAAACAGAGATCTCCCATACCACCGTCAGGGTACAAGCGTCACTAAGACCACTACCACTAGCAAGCCTCACTAAGACCAACGTCAGGGTACAATTATCAGTAAGACCACTACCACTGGCATACGTCACCAAGACCACCACCATGGTACCAAACGTCACTAAGACAACCATCTAGGCAAATATCTCGAAGGATCACCACAAAGGTCACAACACTTTCCAAAAATAGAAAAGTTCTAACTCCCATAGAATTTTTGAGGATCACCACAAAGGTCAAAACATTTTCTATTTCCTTTTCCAAGACATCGCAAGTCCAATAAGGAAATACTCATCTTATTAATCATAAAATGTCATAATCGTTACAACCTCAACGAAAATACATAATAAAAAATAAGATACAACGGCACAAAACCAACAAAACGAAACTAGAAAGGAAAATAAGAAGTGATTGATGGATATTATCGGAAAGAAGGTGGTTGTTGCTGAAGGTTGATGAACAACAAACGATCCTGTCCAAAAGGTTCACTTTGTTTGTTTGAGTTCTAATGCAGTTAAAGTGTGTGTAGATATTGTCAAGGTAAGCGATGCCCTTGACAAGCAGCAGTTTGGAGGCCACCAGAAGAAATCAAGATTATGGAAGATGCCCTTGGCAGTCATTGCATGGCCAGAGGACAAAGTGATCATGGCTTAAATTGACCATGAGGTTTACTATCTCCTACTTCAGACTTATATTCTTTCTTATGGATTTGCTTTTTGTCTTCAGACTGTCTTCTTTCTTATGGAATTAAAAAACTTATCTTCAAACTTATTTATTATGTTGGATTGTGAATTATCAAATGGTGAATTAGAGGATTTAATAATACAGGTTTCGGGTCAATTTCAAGATAACAAGAAACCAGTGTCCTGAAAACACTAATAATCGCATCTAAAATCCTGCTATATTAGAATCATTCATCTACCAGTAGCAGTCATAATGAGTGATCACATAATTCAAAAAAAAAAAAAAATAGCCGATATAACATAATATATCATAGCATAAACAAATTGCTAACGAAAACTAAATTAAACCGATTTACTAATGCTATGGTAGAATCACCTAACATAGCGTGTATAATGACTTATAAAATTATTTTAAAAAATTAGAAAAGCGGGATAACAAAGAATTTCTCTACTGCTATGGTAGAAGACTATACCATATCATATGAATTTTGCGCTATCGTATGTGTGGTACCTACAATAACATTGGCCTAACATAGCGTTTGTGAAAAAACTATGAATTACGTATTATAGCATTTCTCTAATGCTGTCAATGTACATATTTGTTGCAGTGTACACGAGGCATGTGACGGTTGACACGAGGCATGTGTCGGTCGATGCAGTTCCCAACTGACAACTATTATGTGTGCTTAGTGGTTTGGATGATTATGATCTATTTGTGATTATTTTTTGTGCTTGGAGTTCTTATTGCTTGTGTGTATAGCCCAGTAGATGGGAGGATTGCCTCACTAAGTATCTCTGGTAATACTTGCGCCTCTCTTTTGTGTTGTGGCGTAGGTAAAAGCAAAGTATGATCATGGAATCAGGACAGTGAAGATGATGATGTTCTAGAGGCTTCATTGATTGCGGTCTATCTGTTGTTAGGTTGCTAGAGTTGAGTCGTTAGAACATTGTAGGATACTGGTGATTGCTCTTGACTTTGTTGGTTTTGAATTATTTACCATTGCAATTCTTTATTAGATTATTGGTATTGTTTATGTTATTCGTTGTTGTTGATTGTTGTTAGGTTGTTAGTGGGTATGAGACCACTAGAGATTTATAATAAAAAAAAAATAGGATGGGTTGTTTCAAAAACCCACCAACAAAAACAAAGAACCTCCATAAACCTCAAAAACACTCACTCGGACTTTTCTATCTGGAACGTGACAAGGGCAGTTAAAGACTGAGGAAAATCGAGTTTTCCTAATAAACTCGAGTCTTATGACTTTTCTAAACCAACCACGCAAACCAGAAAATTAAATCGAACCGGTTAACCCGACCTCATAAGGTGGTCAATCAACACCACCACCAGTGTCGATTGACACCCTTATCGAAATTCCCAAAAATCAGTTCACGGGTGTTACAGTTTTTTGCGTTTGAATTTGATGCTTTCTTTAAGCTGAGATTTGATATAATCATATAATCTATGTAAGCTTTGTGCCATTCCGATCTGGTACCATTTGAGAGGAGAAGAGATGTTTCCCGATCGATGAACTTCACGTTTTGTCCGATTTCGAGTAAACTTTGTTTAAAATTTTATCTAGTTAAGTTACTGTTTTTTTCTTCAATATTTGCATGTGTGTGCGTGCGTTTGAAGAAGAAGAGTGTATGGGTATAAAAACGAAAAGTGAAGATGATAAGTTGCGAAGAAGTCGCAATTTTGAGACTACCTTGCAACTCCACTTTATGAAAAAAAAAAAAAAAGAGTTTTTTTACTCGTCTTTGCTTATATGAGACTATTTGCCGACTGTGTATATGTCCGTCGTAAATGTGTGACGATTTTTGCATTTGTAAGGACTGTAATCGTTAATAAGTCACAAAGTAGTAACAAAAGTGTCGCAAATATTTATGACAAAAAAAGAGTCACACAAGGTAAAACTCTGAAAAATATAATTAATTGTTTTTATGTATTCAATGCATTTGGTTTTAGTCTCTCGTATAAGCCTAAAATTTTCCCTAAATTCTAAACATCACTAAAAACAATATTGTTCTTCATAACATATAACACCATATAGGGACATAATTTTACAAGTGATTTTTTTTTTTAATTAATGAATAACATCAAGATAATTGGAAAACAAAACGATTCCATATTCCTTTTTTTTCCCTACATTACATAACAATACACCAAATCATCATATTTTTTTTCTTTACTTCATTTACTTCACATACAAGAAAAAGAACTGATCGGTTGCGAAATCACCTTATCGTCCTTTGGGATTTACAATCTGAGAGAATATTCCACTGTTTTCTTCGGACGACAAGTCATCAGCGACGTCATTTTCTTCGATGTCAATGTTCACCGCCACACCTCCTCCTCCTCGACCTAAATCCTCGGAACCACCGCCATGGCTCGGCGTTCGGTGACGTGGTCCATCAGCAGTTTCTTGTAATTGAAGCGCGAATTCAAGATTCCATAAAACATCTCCCATCGTTGGCCGATCTAATCCACTATCAGATAAACACTTCTCAGCCGTATCTGCAAATTTCTTCAAACATTCTGGATTAATCTTTCCTTTAAGATTAGGATCAATGATGTCTTCTAAAGTCCCTTTACGTTTACAATTCATCGCCCAATCTCCAAGACTAACTTGTTCCTTAGGTAAACTAGGGTTTAACGCTGGCCTTGCGCACAAGACCTCAAATAGAACAACTCCAAATGAGTAAACATCTGATTTCTCAGTTAGCTGTTGTCTTCTAAAATACTCTGGATCTAAATACCCGAAACTTCCTTTGACGACGGTTGTTACATGACCACCGTTCATGTTTGGTCCGGTTTTGGACAATCCAAAGTCTGAAACTTTAGCAACCCAATTCTCATCTACCAAGATGTTAGTTGTTTTCACATCACGGTGTATGATAGTGTACTTTGCTCCTGTGTGTAGGTAATGTAATCCTCTTGCAGCTCCAATGGCGATTTCAAGTCTTCGTTTCCAAGTCAACTGAGGTCTCTTTGTATTGTAAAGATGTTCTCTAAGTGTTCCAAGAGACATGTAATCGTATATTAGACACATTTCTCCACCGTCATCACAATATCCAATTAAAGAGACCAAGTGTTTGTGTCTCAGTCTTGAGAGAAGTTCAATTTCCGTCTCGAATTCGTTAAGCCCTTGTTCTGAATTCGGGTTTGATTTCTTGATTGCTACTTTTGTCCCTCCATCTATAACTCCTTTATAAACTTTACCAAACCCTCCTACTCCAATCACGTTTGACTCATCGAAGTTTTGAGTTCCATGTTTGATTTCAGACAATGAGAACCTTCGGCATAAACCGGCTGCGAGATTCGATAGATGGCTTCCGTTGTTGCTCTTACCAGATATAGTAGATTTTGTTCCCGATGTGTGGGAGTTTCCATATATAGGAAGCCAGCTCGATGTGTGAGATTCGCTTCCCGGGAATTTTCGTTTCCTTTGGTACATTGTGAAACATAATGCGCAAAGTAAAACCGCTGCTACTCCTCCAGCAGAACCAACGACAAAAGCTTTGATTCTTTTGTCGCCTTGAAATTCTTTTTTAACATCTTCGTTAGCTTGCATAGGTGATGGCTTCGGGTTTGGCCCGGCAAGATTCTTCATTGTGTCCATCTTGAAAATCTCGAGGCCGTTAAGCTGTGAATCGTAATATTCCGGTTTACCAAATGTCGATGGTGTCATTTGAAGCGAAATCTCTTCCCCTCCTCCTCCTCCATTATTGGCATCAACATAGATCGCATAATCTTTGTAAGTCGGGATACCTTTCCCTCCTGACCATGCGATTATATCTGCAGCGTTTGTATCCGCCTGCGCGGTTTTGTTGTTGATGTAAATGTTGAAAACTTTCTGGTTGATTTTAGAAAGCTGGAACTCGCAGAAATGGAGCCTCATGATATATGTGAAGTTAGTGTCGATTTGAAACATCCACGTGAGATTCGATTTCATGTTTATATCTCCATTTGGTCCTTGTGATCGAGCTGTTTTGTAGACATCAGCTGGCGCGGTAGAAACCGGCATTTTCTGATAGTCGATCCTGAAATTGTTGCTTGCTTGATTGGTAACACCGAGACCTGCGCTGAATATGTAAGGCGCGTCGTTGTACCAAGTTCTGGTTAACCCGCCAGAGTCTTGGCTTCCGGGAATATCCTGACCACCGACATTGAGCCTAAACATTGTTTGAAGATTTGCGCTCTTAGTATCTGATGTCTGGTCTGAGAACCCAACAAGAGCAGCTGAATCAAACAGTTCTGGCATCTGAACAACCTCGATACCGTTTATGAACGCAAACGCTTTTGGGTGTTTATCCGAGGGAGTAAATGTGATGCTCAAAACATCTTTTTGGGATGGTGCAAGAGAATATTCTTTCACAAGGTAAGCTTGTGTTAAGGCTTGACATGTGATAGCTGCACTAAAGTTGCTGAGAAGGCTAACATCGTTAGCTACCACGGAGAAATAAGAGTCGGCAATGTTGAGTCCTGTGTATGTCGATGGGTAGAAATGTAAGCGGAGCAAATGTCTTTTGTCTCCTTTAACAGGGATCTCATAAGTTGCGGGAGCTGTGAAGATTCTTGCTGTCATGTATGGAACCGTCGAGAGAAGTGAAGGATCTTGATACGTAGCTTGTGCATGGACTGTGTTTGGCGTTTTCAAGAATTTCGTGTCGGGTTCCCATTTTTTCTTGTCTTGATCATCAGCTGGTTGTGAAGCTCCGCAGCTCAACGAGAAATCTTGACCATTAGATTGTGATGGAGAAACTAGAAGAACATAGAAGAAACAGAGGAAAGAACATAGAATCCGGGTTTTCTCGTTCATGGCTGAAACACATAAAAAGCGTTTTTTTTTTTTTTAGAATTCTATGTCTTACGTACGTACATGAAACGATTGATAAAAAAACAAAGTTTACTTTTCTATGTATGCATTACCTCAAGCACCAGCAGAGAAAACTGGAGGCTTGTTTTTTCTCCTATCTTCAACCTAACGATGTTTGATCGAAGCCATGGAAACAGAAGCAGAAGCCCCCAGCAAAACAAAAACTGCTCATTTTTCGGGTTGGGTCGGAAAGAGAAACATAAAGTAGTTGGAGAATCTATGGAGGAGAGGATTAACCGAACAAAGCTATGTTTAGTAATTGGTTACAAGAGATTCGTATATACTCTTGAGGTTTTTAACTCGTAATTAATATGCATGATTTTAATTATTTTTCTGGTCATAAGCTTTTCTGAAAAAACTTTATGTTTACTTCAAATATAGAAACTTATAAATTATGTTGTTTCAAACATCTTAGTAGAATCCTGTAATTTTGATATGATCCTTAAAATAGGAAAATCAACAAGATTTTGATATAGTAGACTTCCGAAATTTGACTTGATCATCTTTAAAAATAGGAAAATTAACAAAATTGGTCGTCAATGTATATTCTTCCACAGTAGGATAATTACGAAACTCGATTTGTTTTAGAGGGTGAAGAATCTAAACAAAGAAAGGTCGCTAATTATATCAGATGAGTCTTTGTATCAAATTTAAACAATGGAGGAAAATAGCTAGACCATCCATTGGATAAATCAATGGTGAGAACTAATTTTACCAAATCTCCATTAAAAGCTTCTTTGAGTCTCTTTTGTAAGAGTTTATGTGGTCGGGTAGTCAAAAAGTTTTAGGTAAAAAGGGTATACATAAGATTTTCTGATCAACCCGACCCGTCGTAGAAGCTTCTTCGTTGGCCGCGTAAATTGGTGTTGCGCGCGGCCATCAGATGAAGAACATACATTTAGACCCAGAAGCAAAGCCAAAGCTTTGATATCCTCAGAAAGAAAAGAGGTCAAGAAAATCATCAACGAAAAGCCCTTATTTGCCCAGTATATCTCCCAATTATAGGCTTTAAATCTCTGCCTTGCATTACAAGCCACCTTTTCAAAGTGATTAATTAAAAAAATGGTGAGGAGAAGAGAAGGCCTTACCTTACCAATCTCGTCTTCAACGCCATCGCTTCCTGAACCTGATATTAGAACAGTGGCGCCACATAAACCGAAACAACGGTTATCTAAGCAACTATCAATGCGTGAGACACCACGAGATGTTGCTTGGGAAAAAAGGCGTCGTCAAATGTTAAAGATTCAGGAGAAAAAGCAAAAAGGCGTCTCTGAAAACGATAACGATCCATCGGATCTAACTGATGAAGATTTAAGGGAGCTCAAAGGGTCGATCGAGTTAGGATTCGGTTTCAATGAAGAAGCCGGACAGAAGCTGTGCAACACATTACCAGCATTAGATCTATACTTTGCTGTGAATAGGCAACTTTCACCTCTCCCTTCACCTAGTAGCAGTCGCAGCAGCAATGGAGGAGATGGCTCGTTGTCTTCTGCTTCCTCAAGCAGCATACCTTGTAGCCCAAAAACCGACTCGGATTCATTAAAGATCCTATGCCCGGGTAAACAAAAGTTCCAAGGTTTCTTCTTATAAATGCTGGTTTGAATTTGTATGGTCCATATATATAAATACGCAGTGACTAACCATTGTGAATGTGAGTTGTGCAGGGGACAACCCTCAACAGGTGAAGCAAAGATTACGACATTGGGCACAAGCTGTTGCATGTTCTTTGATGCAATCTCACTGATGAGTGTAGATGTTGCGACTTTACGTTTCAACGTAAACCACTTATTTTTTGTTTACTTTTGTGGGTGAAATAGGACAGAGAAAGAATCCTACTACGAGGATCTATCTGAACAAAAAATGATAGCAAAGTTTTGGGAGAAAAAAATAGAGAGAGTAAGAGATTATGGTTCTCTCTACATACTTGTGCAAAGCGAACAAGATGAAAAGATGATGTAGCCCTTTCTTATTCCTTTACTGGATTATTAACTTATAATATAGAGTGAATTACTCAAATGTTACTCATTTTAGGTAATATTACCAGAATCTACAAAAAACTTTTTTATTACTAGAATGTTTCGGGTATTTTCAAAATACCCAGCGTGCCCCTGTTTTATGTTACCGGAAAAAACGTTATTACAAAAATGCCATTGCCACGTCAGACGCCACGTCAGAAATCGCTGACGTGTACCATAACTCAGCCGTAACGCGATACAGAGTATGTTGCGGCTGAATTATAGGTATGTTGCGGCTGAGTTACTCAAAAAAACATTTGAGTAAGAGCGGACGGCTGACTTATGAAAATCTGGCTGAGTTACGCTTATAAGTCAGCCAAGAGTTATGGCTGACTTATTAAATTTGGCTGAGTTATGCGCATAACTCAGCTGTAGTAATGGCTGAGTTTTCACCTGATGGTTGAGTTGTCAAGATTTTGGCTGAGTTATCGCTACGACACGGTTGAGTTGTCAAAATTTTGACTGAGTTATCACAACGACACGGCTGAGTTGCCATTTTCCGACTGGCTGAGTTATGAAAAATGGCTGACTTATGAGATGTAGTTACGGCTGAGTTATGGTAAAAAAACTATAACTCAGCCGTAATAGGCTGACTTATCGACAAGTCAGCCGTTTGACGGCTGACTTATTGGCAAAAGATTAATTACTAGAATGTTTTTCAGTTACGGCTGACTTATCAAACGATACGGCTGAGTTACATATTTTCAGTTCATGAAGCGGCTGAGTTTGGCAGCAATTTTTTTTGCTTTTTAATTACTGTAATGTTTTTCGTGTTGTGGCTGAGTTTTAGTTAGGCTGAGTTATGGTATTGTTTCATGGCTGATTTGCCACGTCGGATGCAGCATCCATGTCAGCATTCCATGTCATCATCTTTTTTCTCCAGAAATACGAATCGTCGTTCGACTCTGGTTCTTCAACTGGTTAATAAGTGAACTATTTACCTTCTTATTCACCTTGTTCTTCTACTTCTTCTTCACTTTCTTCTTCACACCTTGTTCTTCTACTTTTGTTCTTCTCCACCTTGTTCTTCATTATATTTCATGGATCCAGTGCCGGTACTAGTTGTGTCCGGTAATTGGATAAAGACACAGAGATATGTATTTAACTCCGACGAGAGAGGGTGTATAGTTGTGCAGATAGATGGAGGCACAACATACGACAAGCTTGTTAAGCTTGTTCTTGAAGACTACGGATTGGACTCGTTTAGACATGAGCTAAAGCTGAGCTACATGTTCTCGAACAGGGCAATGAAACATATGGCGCATGATACTCCACCAGTTTTTGTCTCCAATGATCGACAGTTGCAATGTTTTTTGGGTCTATGGAAAACCGATCAGCTACGTCTCTGTGTAGAGTTTTCGGCGAAAGAGTCTACAGAAACTAGTGGAGCTAGAGGAAGTATGATTCGGCGAAGCAGAGACTCGAAAGCAGAATCTACCCCCGAAGTGTGCGGTGGGGGATTTGAAGGCACTTGTTTTGATTATGGTAAGATTGTTGACAAAGAAAACGAAGAAGAAGCTGTTGAAGTAGCATCTGACGAAGAAGAAGACGATGAATTTTCAACCCGATTTGATGTTTTCGAGGACTCCGATGGTGAGTCATCTGATGACGAGAAGTTTTCTGTATTGGGCGAGCCTCAGAGTACAGTGGAAGACCCACCTACTCCGCCTCCTCAGAAGAAAGCTCATAGAGATGATAACTTTGCCGGATCGAAGATGAATCCGGAGGCTATTAGGTTGGAGGTGTCAACGCTAAAAATTGCTGTAGGACAACGATACAGTAGCAAAAAGCAGTTCAGGAATCACGTGAAACTTATTTCGGTTAGGGATGGATTTGATTTTAATGTACCAGTCTCAAATCCGAGACAAGTGGTTTTTAGGTGTTGGGTTAAAGGATGTATTTGGAGAGTTCGTGCATCTGTACAAGGGGATGACCCGGATTTTCATGTTCGTGTATACGATTCGGAACACACATGTTCTGTGACGGAACGTTCTACTAGATGCCGTCAATCAACAGCTGATGTACTGGCAGGTCTTTACAGGGACTATCTTGGTGATCTTGGTCCGGATGTTAAACCTAAAAGTGTCGGAGTCATTTTCAATAAGCAATTTAGTCTAAAGGTAATTACTATGTTTCGACTGACTTATTGATAATAATGGTTGAGTTATAGGTATGTATAGGCTGAGTTAATTATTGATAACAATGGCTGAGTTATAGGTATGTATAGGCTGAATTATTTACATTTTACGGCTCATTTATTGATTATTTAAGGCTGACTTATTCGAATGTATCGGCTGAGTTATTTATATATTATGGCTGATTTATTAATTTGTTGGTGTCGACAGATGGGTTATTGGAAGGCATATCGAACGCTGCTGAATGCAAGGCAGATCCATCAGGGAACTCCTGAGGAAAGTTTTAGCGAGTTGCCTTCTTACATATTCAAGTTAAAAAGGGAAAATCCGGGTACAGTCACGCGTCTTCAAATAGGTGATGAAGATAGATTCAAATATGTTTTTATTGCTTTTGGTGCGAGTATTGCTGGGTTTGCTTTCATGCGCAAAGTTGTTGTTGTCGACGGAACGTTTCTCCATGGTAGTTACAAAGGGACACTTCTAACAGCCCTAGCTCAGGATGGTAACTTTCAAATTTTCCCATTAGCTTTCGCTGTTGTTGACACTGAAAATGATGAGTCTTGGCGTTGGTTCTTTACACAACTCAAAGTTGCCATTCCAGACGAAAAGGATCTTGCGGTAATCTCCGACAGACATCAGTCAATAGGGAAAGCGATTCGTCAAGTGTATCCGTTGGCTTCACGTGGAATTTGCACTTACCATTTGTATAAGAACATCTTGGTGAAGTTCAAAGGAAAACATTTGTTCCCTCTGGTGAAAAAAGCGGCAAAGTGTTTTAGGCTAACTGATTTTAATGAGGCTTTCAATGAGATTGAAGCACGTCATCCCGAACTACATGGATACCTCCAACGAGCTGGTGTCCGAATGTGGGCGCGTGTTCATTTCCCGGGTGAAAGGTACAATTTAATGACAACGAATATTGCAGAATCAATGAACCATGCACTGTCAAATGCTAGAAGTCTTCCCATAGTTCAACTTCTAGAATCGATACGGGATATGATGACCAGATGGTTTTTTGAACGGAGAGAGGATGCGAAATTGCAGCAAACAACGCTCACTCAAGGTGTTGAGAAACTATTACAGGTAATTTTACATAAGTCAGTCGTCAATGTTGATAACTCAGCCGTAACAGTTACCATATCTCTGCCGTAATTGTTTCCTTATCTCAGCCATTACCATTATAGTTTCCATAACTCAGCCATTGTTGTTTGAATAACTCAGCCATAATTGCTTTCATAACTCAGCCTAAAACGTTTTGGTTTTTTGTTCTACTCCCTTATAGGACCGTGTCACCGGAGCAAGACTTATGGAGGTACAAACGATTGATGCTGTACGTGTTCAAGTGAAATATGGATCATCTTTGCATGTTGTAAATTTAGAAATAAAAAGTTGCACATGCCGTCGTTTCGACCACGAGAAAATACCATGCATCCATGCAATCGCAGCTGCAGAGCATATGGATGTGTCTCGTATATCCATGTGCGATACGAAATTTAGGAGTGTCGATTTGGTTAACGGATGGGCTGGTTCAATCATGCCTCCAGATGAATCATTCCCTGCTCCTGAAATTGTGGATAATCAGAAGTGCTTGCCTCCGATTGTTGTGAACCAGCCAGGAAGACCAAAGAAGCGTAGGATTAAATCATCTTTGGAAGTTGCCACTGAAAATAAACGCCCTAGGAAGCAACACGCATGTTCGCGATGTAAGCAAGTTGGGCACAATGCGAAAACTTGTGCTCTATAGTTTATATTGTGTTATTACTCATCTGTCAAAGTATTATTACTTTATTTTGTGGTATTACTCATCTGTCAAGTAGTATAACTCTGCCATAACACACTATAACTCAGCCATAACACACTATAACTCAGCCATCACATGAATCGACGATATATTTCGTCCTGTATCATGATAACTCAGTCGTAATAAACTATAACTCAGCCATATAATCAGTCGTATAAATCAGTCGTTTGATTGTTTCTTTGATAACTCAGTCATGACATGAATCGACTATATATTTCGTTTTCCCGTAAAAGCTATAACTCAGCCGTAAATTTTATAACTCAGCCATGACATTAAACTTCACTAAAATCGTTTTGATTAGTTTCCATTACACTTCATCCAAACAACAACAAAAAATATATATAATAACAACGCCTAAACGAGAGATCTCTGGTCGGGGGAGCCCGATCGAAAAGTTTCGCCACCAACCCTCTAGCGTTCTGGACGGTCCTGCAATCGCAGAACGGGAGCTGGGCCAGATATGTCAGTCTCCAATGGTTCCTCCACTGCGAGTTCGTTCACCGCAATTCGACAGAAATCTCGTACCCGTTGTAAGGCCTCTAGCCTTTCGATTGGCAATCCGGAGCCTCTGGACATCATGTCCTCTATAAAGGCACATGGGCCTTCAAGAAGATGGCGCTCGCGGAAGGCTTCACCCGACGACTCCAGGAAATTGACGTATCGGATTAACCTAGTCAAGCAAGCTCGATAGGCCCAGACATCCGTCACGAACGGGAAGGCGGTTTCCCTCAGGGGTTCGCGATCGCCTTTCGGGAGATCGGGTACATCCATCTGATCGACCAGTTCTTTGCACGCCTTGTGCTCATCAAGTAGACGGACCATTCGCCAGTGTGCCAAGAAGTAACCTTCGACGATAAGGTCTTCCAGGACTAGAATGGTTCCCTCTAAACGGTAAAAACGATGGAGCTGGTCAAGTTTCAGCCGAAGCGCCCGAATATACGCGCCCATCCTCTTTCGCCGAGCTCGGTACTCTCGGAGTTCTAGCTGAAGGGGAGACACACCGGGGTCGACAGTATTTGAGTTTGGAGCGACCTCACGAGATCGGGACGTCTCTCCTACCTCCTGTGGAATGGGATTTTCCGGCTCCCGATTGCCGGATGCGGCGGCTATCCTTTCCCGGGCCTGTCTCAGCAATGCGGATCGAGTTCTTGCTGGCATCCTTCTATTTCTTACGCTGGTGGAAGTTCGAATGATTTATTCCCCAAACCTTCATCCCTATTTATATAGAGTCATGGGATGTAACCGCCGCTGAGTCCACCAATCAGACTGCAGCGAAAATTCCGCTGTGTCCCGAGAATAACTATAAAAGACCGTGCAACACATTTAATGAAACGCGTCTTTCGTTTTCCCGTAAAGCTATAACTCAGCCGTTAAGCAATATTTTGGCAAGTTAACCTAATAATTACAAAAACATTTCTTTTGATAACTCAGCCATATAGATCAGTCGTTTGTTTTCATATTGTCTTTTTCGATAACTCAGTCATAACTCACTATAACTCAACCATGACATGAATCGACTATATCTTTCGTTTTCCCGTAAAGCTATAACTCAGCCGTTAAGCAATATTTTGGCAAGTTAACCTAATAATAGACGCGACCTTTCTTTTGATAACTCAGCCATATAGATTGTTCATTTTGATATTTCATCCGTTATTCACTATAACTCAGCCGTCACATGAATCGACGTGACCTTTCGTGTTCCCGTAAAACTATAACTCAGCCAATACATGAGAGTAGATACTAAAATGTGGAAGCATGAAAGGTGGATACATAGAATTAGCCGAAGAAAAAAAGGGACGTTTAATACATGAAAAAGATGGGAAACTATACGAATAAATGGAAAACAATTATTTTAAAATAAACAGAAATTAGAGTCACGAATTGATAAGGTAAAACTAAAAATCACTGCTGGAAACCCTAAAGGATCTCCGAGACTTTGAGGGACAACCACAGAAGGTAACAGTTTTCGCACATGATTTCATAGTCTCCATAGCGGAGAGAATGGAAACCATAATACAAACAACACATCACAGCACAAACGGGTTTAGGGAGTGACGGGCTGTCAGGATAGCGATGGGAGGCTGAGTATGAGTTTTTCCGGGCCGTCTTATAACGAGATAAATCATCCAGAAAATAATTACCGGTTACAATGGCATCCGAAGACTTCAGAGGATAATGATTTGCATCAAACAGCTGGAGGTAATGGACGGCCATATCCTCATTCCCTTGACAAATACTTAGTACTCCACATGCTAAGGTGGCATAACCATCGGCCGGTACAATACGACTGAGAATATCAATCCCACGCTGGATATCTTTATCCTCAGCCACAACCCTTAGCCCAATGTGTTGAAGAAGCAACAGCCCCAACCATTTACGATGATCAAGGTTAACCCATCCCCGGCACACTTTTAATGCTTCCCTGAGTTCAAGTAGCGTTGGACCTGCCCCACCAGGCACTTCCAAAAGTCTAAAGAAATATTTGTGTTCCTCTTCAAGTTCAAACCGTTCAGTAGGCATTGGGTCTATGTTTAATCCCGTCAGATAATGAAACTCATTCAACCCAAACCTGATAGGTTGACCGCCGACCACAAACCAAAGCTCCTTCTTATGTACCCTTAACTGGTTACATAGTAGGAAATGAACAACCTTACCAGACCAGATGAATTGGTTATCAACTAGCTTAGAGATTATTCCAATTGGTACATCCTTCGTTTTTTCCAACGCATCCAGTCCTATTGATTCCCTAATCTGAGGTAATTCTAACATCGTGAAATTGGTGTTAATTTGTTTAGTATGTAGAATAGACTTCATTTCTGGCCAAAGTCTTGGTGGGTAATCCCTTGCTTGTTCTTCATAAATATCCTTAGCCATCTGATAGTTAAGCATAAAATAAATCAGCCATAACATATGGCAAACACAAGGCATATAATAACTCCGCCATAATACATAACTCAGNTAAACAGAAATTAGAGTTACGAATTGATAAGGTAAAACTAAAAATCACTGCTGGAAACCCTAAAGGATCTCCGAGACTTTGAGGGACAACCACAGAAGGTAACAGTTTTCGCACATGATTTCATAGTCTCCATAGCGGAGAGAATGGAAACCATAATTCAAACAACACATCACAGCACAAACGGGTTTAGGGAGTGACGGGCTGTCAGGATAGCGATGGGAGGCTGAGTATGAGTTTTTCCGGGCCGTCTTATAACGAGATAAATCATCCAGAAAATAATTACCGGTTACAATGGCATCCGAAGACTTCAGAGGATAATGATTTGCATCAAACAGCTGGAGGTAATGGACGGCCATATCCTCATTCCCTTGACAAATACTTAGTACCCCACATGCTAAGGTGGCATAACCATCGGC